>NC_137106.1:11497763-11656399 GCF_949357685.1 Gobio gobio
TACTTTGAAAGACGCGCGGACAGGGCTGCGCGCGTGACGCGTCCGGGCGCGGTAAGTGAAGTATACCCGGGCCTTTACCAGACGCCTCGCGGCTCGCGCTGATGTTTCTTTGCAGCCAAACTTAACTAGAAATACCACATTTGGATTATCATAAACAAGGTCGGAAATTAACAGGGGCTTGGGGCAAAAATGCCACCAAAAATGAATTAATATAAAATAATTTAAAAACGCTCCTGTATGAGTTCTTGATTTAATCTTTATCAGCTGCAGTCCATAACATTTATTGAGTTTAAAAATGACTAGATGCATATGAGTGAGTACATCATGAATCCATTTTCCAAACCGTGTTTTTATCTTACCCTGAATCACTACGGTACACATATAATAAGTGTTTCTATTCTGACTATTCCAGTTTGGTTCGCAGCGCTGTGGAGGAGCACAGTCCCTGTGTGACACGCCAATCGCCATAGACACACACAGAGAGAAGTAGATCCGGCTGCAGTGTTCTTCCGCGAGATGCACTCAGTTCTGTTTATTAGCGCCAGAGCGCCAAAAGTTACGGACTGCTATTGCTCCGACTCGAGTATTGGCATGATTGCAAATGTGATACTGATCTTGTACAAAAGTCCAATAGACAAGTTGATATTAAGTAACAACGTTTTAGCCACAATAATGTTTATTTCGTGAAAATCAAAACAACACCAGTTGTGCATCTCCAAGCGGTTCGATCGAATGAATCTGCGTTTGAACGATTGAATGAACTACTCGCACATAAGACTTGACGCCACCTACTGGCTGTTTTATTTTCATATTTATACTTTGCATGGACTTTTTATTTAAAATATAAATATTTTAACTAAGTTTAAGTTTAACTTGTACATAGCCTATTTCTAAATTCAAAAACTTATATTTAAAACATTTATACAACATTATTTACCCATGAGCTGCATGTAAATGTATCTAAACACCATATCAGATTGAGCTTTTGTGCCACTTCTACTTTTGATGCTGATTTAATTTGATTGGTAAAAGTCTGGTTGTGTCTTATTGCTCTAACTGAATTTATTGTTTAAATTAACATTTAAAAAAAAAACTTTTCTATTTTAAATGAAGAAATTGACAAAAGATGATGCATACATTTAATAAGATTAGAAAACATTGCTCTTATAATGGTAAAAATGCCCCTGGACATTAATTTAAAGGGACAAAGATCATCCTGTAATGGGAAAGTTATAATTGGAATACGTGTTATTGATCAGAAAGTACTCCTAAATTTTTGACTGTGCTCCTAATTTTTTTAAATTAGGAGCACAAGTGCTCCTCAAGAAAAATGTTAGCGTAGAGCCCTGTCTCTGTCTGCCATTGTCTGTGATGTTTGTATACTGTATTATTTACTAGTAGTAGGCTACTTTGTACTTAATTTAATTCATAAAAACAACCATATTTTTTTCATTTATTTTTATTTTTCATTTCTATGAAAAGATTTTCCACAAATTGTGTGTTGTGTATTTTCTGGTAATCAAATGAATTTAATTAATCTATCAAACAAAGTGCTGCACAACTGAGCTTTATATGGTTAAAATTAAAACATGAACAAAAATTGTAATTTATTACTTAAAAGATAAAGTTTTGATAATTTATTATTATGACATTAGTGTTAGTATTATTATTACATTGAGATTATCTAAATTCTACTGTACAACAGTGATGTATTTGTCAAGTTAAACCAAACTTTTATTTTCACGGGTTGCCGTGTTTATGATATGATAGTAGTTTTTCTCAAATGATACGGTAAAATGCTCATAGAGTGACTCTTGGTTGCTCTGGAGATGACGTTTGTGTGTTCATGTCTTCATATGAGACGGCAGAGATGAAACATGCAACCGACACACGCTATTCTGAGAGTGTGTGTGTGATAAATTAAACCACGCCTCTGCTCCATCCGTTTGCACAGAGATATGCAGGACATGCAGGATTCATATTTAAATGGTCTTTTTGCGGTTTAATATTCACAGACACTAGTCTATATCACCAGATGCGTTCTCAGGTACCGAAATTTGGTACCAATTGATTTCATGCGAATCGGTACTCTGTAGTACTGACGTAATTTGGTCGGTGCCCTTAAAAGTACGAGTTCAGTACCCAACCCTACTCATGACACACATCTGTGTTTGGGTTATAGTATTGTTTTGGTGAACCTTAAAGGGTTAGTTCACCCAAAAATGAAAATTCTGTCATTTAATTACACACCATCATGTCGTTCCAAACCCGTAAGAGCTTCGTTTATCTTCAGAACACAAATTAAGATATTTTTGATGAAACCAGAGAGCTTTCTGACCCCCAATAGACTGCAAAGTTATTTTAAAAAAGTATTCTCATCGCTTCATAACATTTTAAGGTTGAACAACTGGAGTCACATGGACTATTTTAATGATGTCTGGGCCTTGAAAGTTGCAATGATGTTGCTGCCCTATGGATTCAGAAAGCTCTCAGATTTCATCAATAATATCTTCATTTGTGTTCTGAAGATGAACAAAGGTTTTACGGCTTTAGAACAACATGAGAGTGTGTAAATGATGACAGAATTTAAAATGTTTTGGGTGAACTAAACCCTTTAAGCTTTGCTTCTTGCGTGTACAGCAGTTTTTTCATACACAAGTTGCATTTTAATTGACCCACCTGTTATTGTGGATGAGAACTAAAGAGTGTGTATCTGTTTTACAAAATTGTTCATTGATAATTCTCGTTTCAGCCAAACTCTGTGACCCCTGCGTTTAAACCTTGGAGCTTAAACACTTCATTAGATGTGGTTCCTCAGTCCCAGCTACAGCCAGTCATACCCACTAGTGACTGTAGCAGCCAGAGCTCTGACAAGCAGAAACTTTCCAGAAAGCCTGTTCCCATGCAAAGCACCTTTGCAAAAATGGTCCCACACCCTGCACAAGGGTCTACAGTCGACCAGGATCCCAGTGCCATCAATAAGAGGGCAAACCACAGTCATGGTGGTAGACATCAACGACGCTGTTACGATGATAAACCTTTCCACAGTTCCTCCTTGAAGCAGGATGACTCTGAGACATTTAAGGGTTATGGAGTAGACCCAAATATGGCTTCTTTGGGAGACATGGATGTGGAAAACTCCTCATCAGGGCTTTCTGACCTTAAGGAGCCCCATACCACCACTTCACCGTTCTCACTTTACACTCACTCCTTCCTCGCTTCATTCCCTCAGAAGTGTCCCAATGCTTCAGTCACCCAGAGCAGTGATGGGGAGAATACCTCAGAGGACTTCTCTCCAAGTTCCAGCAAACGCAAACGCTTCTGCAACACGTATAATATTCTGAATCGATCAGGCCTGCTGGGCATCACACTGCGCACAAAGGAACTCATTCGTCAGAACAAACGTTCCCAGGCCCAACTTCAGAGTCTGCAGGCTCAGACTGACCTCTTCTTGGAGGCCATATGTAGTGGAGACCCCAAAGTCTGGACCAGATTGCAGCTCATCCTCCAGAACTCTAGAAACGGTGAGGAGGCACCAATGGAATCACTGGTGGACTCTGTAAAGGATGCAGACGAGGAGACCACTGACGCGACTTGTGTGGTGTAGTAGCAGGTTCACATATTAATATTTCAACTGTTGTATTGTGCAATTTATGGAATAACCGGCTTTGCTCAGACCTCAGAAGTTAGGCACAAATTTTCAGCTTCAATGTCAAAAATTTGAGACTTCAGAGATCTAGTTATCAGTATCACATCATACGGACCACAAAACCAGTCATAAGGGTATTTTTTTTATAAAAATAAATAAGCTTTCCATTGATGTATGGTTTGTTAGGATAATATTTGGCCGAGATAAAACTATTTGAAAATCTGGAATCTGAGTGTGCAATAATCGAAATATTGAGAAAATCGCCTTTTAAAGTTGTCTAAATGAAGTCCTTAGCCACGCATATTACTAATAATAATAATACATTTTTGATATATTTACAGTAGGAAATTTACAAAATATCTTCATGGATTATGTACCTTTACTTAATATCCTAATGATTTTTGGCATAAAAGAAAAATGAATAATTTTGACCCATACAATGTATTGTTGGCTATTGCCACAAATATACCCGTGCGACTTATGACTGGTTTTGTGGTCCAGGGTCACATGATGTTATCTATCCAATATCAGTCATCCTTATACCTGTGTGTTGTCATATAAATATAAATACAATGTTTAGGTAACAACTGCATCTGTTTCTGATTGATGAAGTGATTCAATAGATAATGAAATAACGCTCAATTTCAAGAGTTTATTAGAACAGCGTACTCCCATTATTTTTAATAAGAACGCTATTAACTGTGTTTTACTTTAATTGGTTACTATTTGGAAAGGAGGCCTTGGAACACCGGAACTGGACAGAAAAAAATATGTTCTGCTCCGAATGACAAAAATGGAAAAACATTTATTTTCTAATCTCTGTATCTAAGAAATGCCTTTGACAAATATTTGTGTTTTAAGTACACAAAAAATGATTAAATAGTTTTTTAGTTCAGTTCAAAATGTGAAGTTCAGATTCATCCTTGTAATTTGTAATGACGTCTTTTGTAATAAACATGAATTGTGTTCTCATCTCCGAGTAAATGTTCTTGTTAATATTGTTATCTATGGGAAAGACTAAGAGGACTAATAACCACGTGTGCTAGTCAGGGTATATTTGAATGTGGTAAAAATTTGCTGCTTTTTTTTTTTTTTACAAATGTTAAAGTGGATTGTTTACATTCTTAACAGAGAATGTGATTTTCTTTCGGTTTGGGTGTGAATGTGTAAACTGGCAAATGTTTTTCCCTGTAGCAATCTGATATACTGCATGCGTACAGACAGAAAGCAGGTACTAATAAGCCTTGATCAAGTGTAGTGGAGAACTGAATGTGCTGTGTGATAGCATGTACACTCAACTACTTTTCTGTACAAATTTTACTTTTTTGTTTTTTTTGGTGGGTTGAATTATCACAACCCGATACGACACTTTTTTTATTTATTTTTGCTGTAGAAATCTATGCAATAGTCTTGTTTAGTATTAGTGTTGTGCTGAAGTGCGGTTTTGTACTCTGTAAGTGTCATTTGACTTTGTGCCTTAAAAATAAAGGCATTTGAAATAAATCTGAGATCTGCTTGGTTAAAAACATTCTTTAAAAAAAAAAAAAAAACGTTTTTGGGTGAACGATCCTTTTAATGCGTTTTAAGGTTGAAGTTGAACACTGAATATCTCTTAAACTATTACATTGTTTACAAAGGGAAACTATATATATATATATATATACAGGGGTGTAATGGTACACAAAACAGACGGTTCGGTACGTACCTCGGTTTTGATGTCACGGTTCGGTACAGCAGTTTTACAAAAATGCTTTTTATTCATTTTTAATCAACAGTGGTTTACTGAAAAAAATGTGTCTGTCCTTAAATTAATTCAATTATAACTAAAAGTTTATTGAAGATATTGCTGTAAACTATATAGGGTGCCGTTACTTACACATTATAATATTAAAGGTTAACAACAGAGCCCAAACTATTAGCCTAAATTCAGTTGCTATTTATTTTTAGATATAATAATCAAGGCAAGGCAAGTTTATTTGTATAGCACATTTCATACACAGTGGCAATTCAAAGTGCTTTACACAGAAATGAAATAAAAATATTCGTAAGTGAATTAAAACAGTTATAATAGGAATGAAAAGAAATAAAAAATAAAGATGAAAACCCCTATCTGTGGTGGAAGAAAATGGAGAGTCAGGTTTACTTTGGGACTTCCCCATATTGGCTGTCTGCTTCTGTGGTTTTTAACCGGCTCACAGCACGGCCTCCTCGCTCACGTGATATCTCAAAATTTTCAAAATTTCAATCACGTTGCATTTACCACAGAATCAGTCATCCACCTATGGTTTATCCACCCCACTTATTTATCGCTCCCCGTCTCTCAACATCTTCCACCCAGACAGCCTTAACAAAATAAAAATATTGAAAGATAAAAATAAAGAGTATAATTAAAACTAAAAATAAAAACAGGGTTAAATTGAAACATATAAATTAAAATGCAAGCAGTTCGGACAAAGCACGTACAGTAGCACAGAGCTCATTCAGTCAATGCACAGCTAAACAGATGTGTTTTGAGTCTGGATTTGAAAGTGGCTAATGTTGGAGCATCTAAATCAACACTAAATCAAAAAAAATGTTCTCTCCAATTGTTGAAATATAATCATTTATACACAGTGGCTGTTATTTTAATGACAGATTTATTTAAACATACATGAAATAAACAAGACATCACTAACAGGTTAAATATAATATAGTGAATATATTTAGCGAAAGAGTTGTGACTATGAATGACTTCCGAGGTAAATGTGATGCTACGTGACATTGTTTTCAAGCTGTTTTATTGTCTTTCCGCGGTTGAAACAGATTGAGCGATTACACGACATATGATACATTCCAGTATATATATATGTCATTACATGTAATCTGGAATATGTTATCAAATTAAAATGTAATACTTGTAATTAGATTTTAATTCAATTTAAAATACTCATAATCTGACTTTACTTTTTTATTGATTACTGTATGATTATTTTATTCTCACAATGGCAGTAAATAATAATTCATTGATTCTCCCTACTACCAGCCACTGAGATCAACACAGCATTTGATCACTGGATTTACAGAAATAATTTCACATAAGAAGGTTTTTCTCAACATTGCATATCTAAATCCTTCCCCCACCCTTCGGATGAGCGTTAAACCAATTCCCGACTCTTTGTGGTCATAAAAAATCCCAGGATGTCCAAAAGAGTAGGGGTGTAACCCCGGCATCCTGGCCAAATTTGCCCATTGGCCTCTGTCCATCATGGCCTCCTAATCATCCCCATATACCGATTGGCTTCATCACTCTCCTCTCCACCAATCAGCTGGTGTGTGGTGGGCGTTCTGGCACAATTTAGATTAGATTAGATTAGATTCAACTTTATTGTCATTACACAAGTACAAGTACAAGGCAACGAAATGCAGTTTAGGTCTAACCAGAAGTGCAATAGCAGCAAGTGCAGGATATACAACGTTTGCATAAGTGCAGGACATGGATATGTACTGAGTATATATAAATATGTCTATAAATAGAGAGATGGTTATTACTATAAACAGAATTTACAGGTGAATATGTACAGTGAATAATATACAGATGGTTAATACTATAAACAGAATTTACAGGTGGATATGTACTATGAATATAATATAATATACAGATGGCTATTACTATAAACAGAATTTTACAGATAGAGGTATACAATGATATGTTAGGCTAAAATTAGGAATATGGCAGTGGATTAAGGTAGTGCAATAAATTATGGACAGAAGCTATCCGAAAAAAAGTGTAAAAGTGCAGTGGAAGTGATTGCATATTACAGTTAGAAGTACGGTGCAAAATACAAATGTAAACAGTAGGTACTGTAAATAACAGTCGGCAGTGCAAATGAGCATAATCCAGTTACGGTGTGGTAGTGCAAAATGAATAAGTAAACAGTTGTTACTGTAATAAAGAGTCGGTAGTGCAAATAACAAAGTGAAGGTGGATGTGAGGTAGGAGAGTTATCAGTATATGAGGGGGGTGGATCAGCGGGGGTTTGAGTTCAATAAAGAGACAGCTCTGGGGAAAAAACTGTTCTTAAGTCTGCTGGTCCTGGTCCGGTGGATCCTGAAACGCCTGCCGGAGGGCAGGAGAGAAAACAGTCTGTGGGCTGGGTGCGAGGAGTCCTTGAGGATGCTGCGAGCTCGATGCAGACAGCGTTTCCTCTGGATGTGTTCGATGGCAGGCAGTGGAGTCCCTGTGATGCGCTGGGCAGTTTTCACCACCCGCTGCAGTGCCTTGCGCTCCGCAACAGAGCAGCTCCCATACCATACTGCGACACAGTTGGTCAGGATGCTTTCTATTGCGCAGCGGTAGAAGTTCACCAGGATAGCAGAGGAGAGCTGGTTCTTCCTCAGTGTCCTCAGGAAGAAGAGGCGCTGGTGAGCCTTCTTGACCAGGCTGGAGGTGTTGGTCGTCCACGACATGTCCGCTGAGATGTGGGTCCCCAGGAACTTGAAACTGGAGACGCGTTCAACAGCCATTCCATTGATGTGGATGGTGTCGTGTGTGCCTCTTGACTCCTTCCTGAAGTCCACGATGAGCTCCTTCGTTTTGGTGGTGTTGAGGAGCAGGTTATTTTCGGTGCACCATGTGGCCAGGTGCTGGATCTCCTCCCTGTAGGCAGTCTCATCGTTGTTGCTGATGAGCCCAATCACCGTTGTGTCGTCCGCAAACTTGACGATAGAATTAGATCCATACACAGGCTTGCAGTCGGAGGTGAAGAGGGAGTAGAGAAACGGACTTAGCACACAGCCCTGTGGTACACCAGTGTTGAGTGTGATGGATGTGGAGCAGGTGGATCCTGAACGAACATTCTGGGGTCTGTCAGTTAGGAAGTCCAAAATCCAGTTGCACATTGAGGTATTGATGCCCAGGTCTCCAAGTTTGGCTATTAACTTGGTTGGGATGACAGTGTTGAATGCTGAGCTGAAGTCAACAAACAGCATGCGTGCGTAAGTGTTCTTATTGTCCAGGTGAGTGAGCACAGAGTGCAGTGCCATGGAAACGGCATCCTCTGTGCTCCTATTGCTGCGGTAGGCAAACTGGTGTGAGTCCAATGTGGATGGTAGAGAGTCTTTTAGGTGTTCCAGGACCAGCCGCTCAAAGCACTTCATGACGATGGGTGTGAGTGCTACAGGGCGGTAGTCGTTAGGGCACCTCGGGTTAGAGTGTTTTGGCACTGGCACAATGGACGTGCGTTTGAAGCATGAAGGTACAGCTGCTTGGGCAAGAGACAGGTTGAAAATGTCTGTAAAAACCTCAGCGAGCTGCTCCGCACATGCCCTGAGAACACGACCAGGGATGTTGTCTGGTCCAGCAGCCTTGTGCGCGCTGATCCGGCTCAGTGACTTGCAGACATCTGTGGAGGAGAGTGTGATTGGTGGGTCAGCTGAGGGTTTGAGCTTGGTGGCAGTTTCTCTGTTGTCTCTTTCAAAGCGAGCATAAAAGTGATTTAGCTCGTTCAGGAAGTTGACATCAGTGGCTGCGGGGGTGGAGTGGGGGGGTTTGTAGTCACTGATGGCCTGGATGCCCTGCCACATGCGTCGAGGGTCAGAGTTGGAAAAGTGACCCTCTATCTTTAGCTTGTAGCAGTGCTTGGCCTTTTTGATGCCCCTCTTCAGGTTAGCTCTGGATGCGCTGTAGGCTTGTGCATCTCCTGATCTGAAGGCAGTATTGCGTGACTTCAATATGGCTGCCGTCGCATCATCCAGGTGGATGCTGCACATTGGTGGTGGTTGAGTAGATTTACCCCTTGTATATGTAAAGCACTTTGAGTATCCAGAAAAAGCGCTATATAAATGTAACAAATTATTATTAAATGAACTCCTGATGAACACATGTATTTGTATCTGTCTTTGGAAGGTTTTTGTCTTTCAAACACATTCAAATGTACAAATTCATGTCATTTCGTATTTACATGCAATGCAGGGATTCCAAAACTTTTTTTTGTCAGCTGAACCTCTTTGACCTAAAGCAGACCTGAATTTTAATTTAATAAATTAGGATTCAAATCAATGCGATAAACGAGTCAGGTCAAAAATAATCTAAAAGTAGCATTATATTACCTTAATTGTGTGATGTGATTACGTTACTAACTAACATTTTTGTTGTGTAATTCGGAATCAGTAACCAACTACAATTTGTAATTAATCAACTTGTGAGCCAAAACATTATGACCACCTGCCTAATATGCTGTTGGTTCTCTGCATGCTGCCAAAACAGCACCGACCCACCCAGGCACAGACTCTATAAGACCCCTGAAGATGTCCTGTAGAGGTTAGAAGCAGATCTTGAACAGATCTTAAAGGGTAAATTCACCCAAAAATGAAAATGCTGTCATTAATTACTTACCCTCATGTTGTTCGACACCTGTAAGACCTTTGTTCATCTTCGGAACACAAATGACGATATATTAGTTGAAATCCAATGGCTCAGAAAGGCCTCCATTGGCACAATGTACTTTACACTCTCAAGACCCATAAAAGGTACCCATAACGCTTCGAAGCTTCATAATGCTGTGTTTTGAAATCGGTCATAAGTTTAAGTTTAAGTTTATTATTTATTTGACAGGGACCATGTGCAAGTACATTAATCTTACAAAAGAAAAGATGCTTTACACCAGATTTAGCCACAGCTAATTTCCATCCGCAGTCCCTGGGCAGATAAAACAATAAAATATATACATCTAAACATCAATAACTCACTATCTATTTACAACCTCATTTACATTTACACTTCAGCCTAAGCTAACCCTGTACATACTGTTTACAATCAACCTTTTAAAATTGCTATAGTCAATTATTACTAAACATTAACATAATCAGTGCTGACATAGTTGGTTTTCTAATAATACCTTTTTAACATTTTGAGAGAAGTCCCTCAGGTGAGAGGTTAATTTTAGACTATCTGGAAGCTTGTTCCATTCTTTAACAGCTTTGAATGAGAAGGCTGTCTGTGCAAAGGCAGAGCATCTTTTTATCACTATATAAGTTGTTATTTAGGGTTTTTTTGTGCACAAAAACTATTCTTGTTGCTTTATAAAGTTATTGTAGAACCACTGTAGTGAGATGGACTTTGTAACGATGTCTTTAGTACCTTTTATGGGTCTTGAGAGTGTAAAGTGCCATTGTGCCAATGGAGGACTTTCTGAGCCATCGGATTTCAACTAAAATATCTTCATTTGTGTTCCGAAGATGAACGAAGGTCTTACGGGTGTCGAACGACATGAGGGTAAGTAATTAATGACAGAATTTTCATTTTTGGGTGAACTAACCCTTTAAAGGATTAGTTCACTTCAAAATGAAAATTTCCTTATATTTTACTCACCCCCATCTCATCCATGATGTTCATGTCTTTCTCTCTTCAGTCGAAAACGTTTTTTGAGGAAAACATTCCAGGATTTTTCTTCACATAATGGTTTTTAATTGCAACCTTCAACTGGTTGAAGGTCCAAATCAATGCAGTTTCAAAGGGCTTCGAAGGGCTTCAGAGGCTCTTTGCGATCCCAGACGAGGAATAGGGTCTTATCTAGCGAAACCATCGGCCATTTTCAACAACAAAAAAAATTAATATGCTTTATAACCTAAATTGCTCACCTTGCGCTGCTCTGCGACCTGCTAGTGATGGTGTAATCACGTCAAAAACGCCACACTAGACGTAGGAAGAAGTACCGCCCCAATCGAACGTGCGAGGACTAATACAAACTCTCTTTACCAAAAAACACTACATTTGCAACTTCAAAATCGTCTGACTTTGTACTTTTACCTTTTTTTTGCTGAAGGCCGTTAGTATTAGTCTTCGCATGTGCACTTTGTAAACACGGGGGTGATACTTCTGCCTACGTCTAGCGTGACCTTTCCGACGTGATTACACCATCACTGGCACGTCACAGAGCAGCGCAAGATGAGCATTTTAAGATAAAAAGTATATACATTTTTTATGAAAATGACCGATGGTTTCGTTAGATAAGACCCTATTCCTCGTCTGGGATCGCTCAGTGCCTCTGAAGCCCTTCGAAGCGCTTTGAAACTGCATTGATTTGATTTTTCAACATTTTGGTTGCAATTGAAAACCATTATGTGAAGAAAAATCCTGGAATGTTTTCCTCAAACTTAATTTCTTTTCGACTGAAGACAGAAAGACATGAACATCTTGGATGAGATGGGGGTGAGTAAAATATCAGGAAATTTTCATTTTGAAGTGAACTAATCCTTTAAACTCTTCATTATGTTCCTGAACAACATTTGTCATGAAGGTGTGCACCAGGGCTGCAACAATATTTAGGTAGGTGGCACCGTGGCAAGTGCAAATTTACGTCCACATGAATGGCTGGATCCAAGGTTTCCAAGCAGAACATTGCCGGGAACAACACACTGCCTCCGCCGGCTTGGATCCTGATGCCATCACTTCCCCAGGTAAACTGTGCACACATATACGGCTGTCCATGTGATGTAAAAGAAAACAGGCAACCCTTTTCTACTGCTCAAAAGGTTCAGTTCCGACGCTCCTGTGTCCATTATAGGCACTTTCGACAGGAGTCATTATGGGCACTCTGAATGATCCGCGGCTACG
Organism: Gobio gobio; assembly: GCF_949357685.1. NCBI lineage: Eukaryota > Metazoa > Chordata > Actinopteri > Cypriniformes > Gobionidae > Gobio > Gobio gobio. Next base: position 11,510,006 of record NC_137106.1, read on the forward strand.
CTGCCCCATATGCAGCAGACAGAGTGTGATGCACTGTGTGTTGTGACACATTCCTCCTATAGCCATCCTTAAAAGTTTGTGTGACTTGTACCACAGTAGACCTTTTTTTGGCTCTGACCAGACGGGATAGCCTTCGCCTCCGTCGTGCATCCATGAGCCTTGGGCACCCCAACATCCTTTCTCCAGTTTGTCCCTCCTCGGACGACTGTTGGTAAATTCTCACCACTCCTGATCAGGAGCAAACCACAAGCCTTGCCATTTTAGAGATATTCTGATCCAGTCGCCTTGCCATAACAATTTGGCCCTTGTCAAAGTAGCTCAGATCTTTATTCCTGCACATTTCTCCTGCATCCAACACGTTGATTCTGAGAACTGTTTGCTTACCATCTAATCTAAACAGCCCATAATATGTCACCTTGTTAGATGATCAACAATATTCGCTTCACCTGGGAAATAGAAATATTAATGAGCCAAAACATTATGATGGCCCTGTACACTTTATCAATCACATAAAACATATGTAGTTTGTGTTTTGGTTGAAGTCACATTTATTTTAAGGTATTTGGTGGTAACCTAATTGGTTACAAATAAATAAATCACAGAAAATGTATGTTCATTTCCATATTTTCCATGCATCAAATACAGATATATTAATTCACAACAGTATCATTTTTAAGTAGGTGGTACAAAAATGAATATATATGAAAATATAATCTTAGCTGTGATGGAAAACAACCTGTTTCTGAACACCTAGACAACTAATCGAGTCTAGATAGACGTGAAGAGTTAAGGTGTTTTGATAAGATATGTTTCTTAATTCAACTAGCCAAAGGATGTTGAGGACCATGTTTCAAAACATCAAACAGGGTTGAGTGAAGCAATCGCAAGCGTGCACTTATAATAATTGAAACACTGACATGAAACTTAATAGTGGATTGCTGTTTTATAAGAGGGTTTCAGTTACAGACAGTGTGACCCTCCATTATTACTAATTACTTTGACCGTGTTGTATATTGGAACACAGCTAAAAATACACTATACAAAATATACAAATATTGCTTGCTGTAAATCACCACAAAGTTTTCTCGGTAATCTGTTGTCTAGGGGAAATCTTAGCTTTTAAGTCTATTTTGCAAGTCACTGAGAAGTACAGCCAAACTAATTTCCCTATTTAAAAACAAAATAGCCATACAAGGTATCAAAATAATAAAAAGAAAGAATGACAGACCATTTATGTCAAAGTAGGGGTGGGCGATACAACCAAAATCGTATTATTATTTTAGCTTTGTTATCAAAAATTAGAACAAAGACTAAAATAATAGGACAAATTCAATATAAGATACAAATAAATAAAAAGTGCATAAATAGTTTCAGATACAGTAGGAGCATTTACTGTAACAGTAGCATTCAAAAAATAAAACACTACATAGACTTTGCTGTATGAGTTCTTAAAGCTACTGAAGTTTTTCAGTCAAGAGGAGCGAGTGATTCTCTTTGTATATTGGTTTATGATTAAGTCAAGTCAAGTCACCTTCATTTATATAGCGCTGTTTTACAATATAGATTGTTTCAAAGCAGCTTTATAGTGAAACAAGTTATTGTCCATTTAAAATAAGGTTTTGATTGATCAATTTCCGTTGTAAATAGTCATTAGTTATTTACTTTGGGGCCACTTACACAACACCATTTTCAACCAAAATAAAAAACTCTCAATGCGTTCCAGCTGCTCATCCACAGAGCAACAGCACCTGGCAGCTAGAGAAAGCAAGCCCCCAAAAGGAGGTTTTGAAATAGTTTTGAAACGATACTGTGGCAGGGGAGGAGTGGTTTAGTGAGGTCTGTGACAGGAGAGAGAGTTGGGAGACAAGCGCAGCATAAGTGCAAATGACGAACACCTGTGTCTTGTTTCAGTAATGGGCATGGAGAGACCGTATAAAGCTACCTGGAAGACGAGAAGCGGCAGAGAGAGACTGACTAGAGACTTGTGGATCTATGAGAGACTGAGAAAGCTCTGGGGAGCATCTGAACGTACTACAGAGAAAGACTGAGTTATTGTGAGTGCCAGTGGCGCAGTTTATTGTTGTTGGATCTATTGAAAAGAAAAGAAAGTTTACCACGAGTCTCCGTCAAGCTGACCCTATCTTCTTCCTCCCTTCACTATTTTGAACCTTGCTACAGTGGTGCCGAAACCCGGGAAGGAAGAAGCAGCCGCAGCCATGCAATCTCTGCCGTCATCAACGCTGTTTGCGACCATCATCTCATCCCTCGTTCCGGATCTGGATGGACCGCGAGGTTCGGGCTGAGGCGCCAGCAGCCCCTCCCACTCCCTCCCACCTGCCCTTGAACAAAATGGGGCCGCAGGATGACCCGGAGGTCTTCCTGGACCTGTTCGAGAAGACGGCCGAAGCAGGTGGGTGGGCACGGGAGCAATGGCCGATAAAACAGATTCCCCTGCTGTCGGGGGAGGCACAAGTCACGGCCCAACAACTGCCTGTCCAGAACCTCCTGGTGTTTGATGAACTAAAGAGGGCCATTTTACAGCGGGTCGGCCGAAGCCCAGAGCAACATCGCCAGCGATTTCGTTTGCTGGAGCTGGGCGAAAGTGGCCGACCCTTCGTGTTGGCCCAACAGCTCCGGGACTAAGTGGCCGACCCTTCGTGTTGGCCCAACAGCTCCGGGACTCCTGCCGCAAATGGCTACTGGATGAGGGGACGCGACGTCGAGAAAATCATCAATCTGGTGACGCTGGAGCAGTTCATCATTCGTCTGCCCAGGAAAACAGCTGAGTGGGTCCAGTGCCACTGTCTGACGTCACTAGACTGGCGGAGGACCAAATGGTGGCGTGCCCAGGGGTCAGCGGAGCATTACCATCTGTCTCTCTCTCCTCTCCTTCTTCTTCCCCTGTACACTCTTTCCCTAGACCTGTCCCCCATCCTCCAGGCCCTCCGAGGATTCCACCTCGAGGGAAGGGTGGATCCAGCCTGGATTTTGCCGGTGGCTCGCAAGCTCCGCCCAGGGGGGCGGGTAGGTGTGGGCCGGCCTGTTGGCATTGCGGGGCCTTTCATTGACAGATGTCCAATGATGGAGGTGGGAATAATGATCTGGGTCCCGGATGTCCTGCAGGCTGCCCCCGGTCAGGCTGGCTGGTACCAAATACCTGTGAGTATTAAGGGGGGTACCTATCCGGCTTTGGTGGATTCAGGATGTAACCAAACCTCGATCCACCAAAGCCTGATTCAGCCCGAGGCATTGGATACAAGCCGCATGGTTCAGGTACGATGTGTGCATGGGGGGCATGGTGAAATATCCTCTAGTGTCTGCTGTGATCCAATTCAGGGGACAAAAAAATAATGTAGAGGTGGCAGTTAACCCGCACCACCAACATCCGCTGATTCTGGGAACCAATTGGCCTGCTTTTAGTGAATTATTGGGGTATTTATGTGCTGATGTCTCTTGTGGCCAGAAAAAGCAGGAGAAGGGGGCAGCTGTGCAGGTGGGAGAGGCTGAGCCGGGACCACTGAGATCTGAACCAGGGGAACAGAGCGCAATTGAGAGGCTGGAGCAGTCTCAGGATAAGTCATTGAAACATACATTTGAACAGGTCCGTTCCATCGACGGCTGATCTCTCCAGCCTAATCATCCGCTCTCTTTTCCATATTTTGCTATTATAAAGGGGTCGGTTGTATAGAGTGACCCAAGACACTCAGACAAAACAAAATACAACCCAGTTATTAGCAGTGATGGGAATAACGGCGTTACAGATAAACGGCGTTACTAACGGAATTATTATTTTCAGTAACGAGTAATCAAACGAATTACTGTTTCTCCCGTTACAACGCCGTTAGCGTTACTGAGGAAAAAAAATGCGGCGTTAGTCGCGTTACTATAATTGAGCTCACAGAAGCGCTTTTCATCCGAACAGGCTCTCTGTCAGTCGGACCTGCAACGTGTGTGCGTGTGCGTGTGCGCGCGCACCAGCCATGCGTGCTGGGGGTGGGTGCGGTGGTGCACATAACTGATGATGATTGGTGGGTGGGAGACAAGGTTGAAGTTGATAGGTTGAGTTCACACCTATTTTTTTCACGGTCTATGGTTCACAGACACACACACACACACACACACACACACGCATATGCACATTCAGCGATGGTCCAACGACTTCAAAGGTAGATTTTCGCAAATCGCAAAAAATAAAAACCCAGGTGATAACGTGAGCTCCACTACCAAAGGAAAGTATAGTACTGATAATATTTACACAATATTTGTCTCTCACATTGTCCCACAGCAACATTACAATAGTGCACATTAATGTACAATGTTTTATAATAATAATTTATTCTATTTAGTGTCCAATTCATTCATTTAACATATCTAATATTGGGGGCATCCAAGTTATTTGACATATTTGAACATTTGGAAAGAAAAAAAAAAAGTAACGCAGTAATTACTTTCCCTGGTAATTAGTTACTTTTATAATGATGTAACTCAGTTACTAACTCAGTTACTATTTGTAAGAAGTAACTAGTAACTATAACTAATTACTTTTTTAAAGTAACGTGCCCAACACTGGTTATTAGTACCAAAAAGCTGTCTGGAAATGCTTTTCCAGGCAGCTCATTGTAATCCCATAGCTGGACATTTAGGACAGGTTACAACTTTGAATCGTTTGAATCATCTTTTGGCCTGGCATTCACAAGAACGTGCATAGGTGGCGTCTTGTCGTGAATGTCAGCTGGTAATCTGCCAACCGTCCCAAAAGCGTCTTTGCGCCCCCTTCCGTTAATGCAGGTCCCCTTCAAAAGAATTGGTATGGACCTCATCGGGCCATTAGAACGATCCGCACAGGGGCATCTCTTTGCATTAGTGATAGTGGACTATGCAACACGATACCCAGAGGCAGTGGCGCTCCGTAACAAAGCGGCAAAAAGTGTTGCAGACCAACTGTTTTGCTTAATCTCCTGAGTGGGGATCCCAAAAGAGATCCTCACTGATCAAGGCACAGCATTTATGTCACTCAAACGTTACGAATTATTGGGCATTAAATCGATTCATACCAGTGTCTATCACCCCCAAACAGACGGACTGGTGGAACGATTTAACATTAAAAACCATGATTTGTAAGTTTGTTTAAGAAGATGCCAAAAATTGGGACAAATGGTTGGAACCCCTCTTATTCGCTGTGCGCGAGGTCCCGCAAGCTTCCACAGGGTTTTCCCCCTTCGAGCTACTTTACGGACGTCAACGAGCGTGGTGTTAGATGTCCTAAAGGAAACTTGGGAGGAAGGACCTTCGGATGGTCAAAATGAAATTCAGTATTTCCTGGACCCGAGAAGAAGACAGGCCCAGGACCAACAGACCCGCCTGTATAACAGGGGTACTAAACTGAGAGAATTTACACCGGGAGAGAAAGTCCTTGTATTACTTCCCACATCGAGTTCTAAATTACTTGCGAAGTGGCACACAGCGAGTTGGGGATCTCAATTTTAAGGGTGTGCGCACAGATAGAGGTGGGGCACGTCAAATTTACCACCCTAACCTCCTAAAAAAATGAATTGAAGCGGAATCAGTGATGCTGGTAATTGGGGCAGAAGAAGATTTAGGGCCAGAAGTGAGTACCAACCCTCAATCTATCGCTCTGGCCCTGGGAGGAGATCATCTTTCACAGTCCCAGATCACTGATGTGGCCAAGTTGCAGGCAGAATTTGCCGTCGTGTTCGGCAACGAATCTCATTCAGCACCATATTGAGACAGAGCCGTATCGACTACCTGAACATAAAAAAAGGGGTTCAGAGTAGATTAGTGGCGATGCTCAATATGGGGGGTAATTGAAGAATCCAACAGTGTCTGGGCAAGTCAGATAGTTTTGGTTCCTAAAACTGATGGCTCTGTGCGTTTCTGTGTGGATTACCGCAAAGTAAATGCTGTGACGAAATTCGACGCGTATTCGATGCCAAGGGTTGACGAACTGCTTGCTCGACTAGGCACCGCTCGATTTTATTTGACACTGGATTTAACAAAAGGATACTGGCAGATGCCCTTATAGCCTTTATCCAAAGAAAAAACAGCTTTCACAACGCCATTTGGATTACACCAATTGGTTACGCTTCCTTTCAGGTTTTTCGGGGCACCGGCCACATTCCAGTGTCTCATGGACTGAATTTTATGGCCGCATGCTGCATATGCCACTGCCTATCTGGATGATCATTTATAGTAATGACTGGCAGCAACATATGGAGCATGTATGGGCTGTTCTGAGAGCGCTAAGGCTGGTCGGGCTGACGGCCAAACTAAAGAAGTGTGCGGTTGGGGTCAGGTATCGGTGCTTCCACTTGGGTCATGGGCAGGTGCGTCCCCAAATTGATAAGACGGCAGCAGTTGCAACTTGCCCGAGACCCAAGACCAAAAAGTGGGTGAGACAGTTCCTGGGGCTGGCGGGATATTACAGAAGGTTTGTGCCTAATTATTCGGAGCTCGCTAGCCCGCTGACTGATCTCACTAAAAAGAAAACACCAGATCCGGTCCAGTGGACGGAGCAGTGTCAGCAGGCTTTCACCCAAGTAAAAGCTGCTCTGTGTGGTGGGCCGCTCTTGCATTCTCCTGATTTTTCTCTCCCCTTCTTGTTACAGACTGGCGCGTCGGACAGAGGGCTGGGAGTGGTCCTGTCCCAGGAGATAGACGGGGAGGAGCGACCGGTGCTGTACATTAGTCGAAAGTTCTTTTCCACCAAGGCAGTGCTGGTGCTAGTTCGGAGCCAGAGCCTAGTTTCAAATCAGTTCTTTGTGTTTCCACACCCAAAGCACCAGCTCCGAGCCAGGAAAAGGGGTTCTTAAGTAGCACCAAAACATTGCTGGGCTAGAAGTAAGAACCGATTACGTCAGGCGCTGGGGGCGGGATCAACAAGACGAACACAAACTTGAGATCCGCCATTTTTTAAATAGCAGCCAATGGAGCTAACAGCTGCTGCTCGTTTGTAATCTCCGTCTATACAAATTACGGCGAACTGCATGAATGCGTTGGATTCGCTGTGTTTTCGTTGTGTTTTGATGCCGATGTAGGATCGTAAAGCCATGTGAATCAATAGAAACGCAACGTTTGCCATTGTTGATGGAAGGCTTGTTCGAAATGCTGTGCAGACCGATCGCCGTATAACAACGAGTCCAACGAGAGCATATGACTCCTTGTGCTTATGATTCACTCATGCGGTGTTTTGATATCATACGCGGATCGGTTTGCGCAGCGTGTCCAATTTGTGTTTCCCGCTGACTCGCTAGCATTGCTGAGAAAGATGAGACGTATACAGTGACGTAAGACCTGGCTCTGTTTTGGCTCTCAGCATGTGGAAAAGCAAACGGTTCTTAGAAGGCTCCTCAGTCGAACCAACCATGAACTGGGACTAGCACCCCGGTACATTCTGGTGGAAAAGGGGTGTACGAGAGACTAAGTACAGCACCATTGAAAAGGAATGTTTGGCCATCAGGTGGGCTGTCCTCACCCTTCGATAATATCTCCTGGGACGTGAATTCACCCTCCGTTCGGACCACGTCCCCCTGCAGTGGCTCCACCGCATGAAGGATACCAACCCGCGGATCACCCGTTGGTATCTAGCATTACAGCCTTTTAAGTTCAAGGTGATCCACAGGCGGGGGCGCAAATGGTTGTGGCTGACTTCCTCTCCCTGGGTTGTCTGTCGGGCGGTGGGGGTATGTGGCAGGGGAGGCGTGGTTTAGCAAGGTCTGTGACAGGAGAGGAAGTTGGGAGACAAGCGCAGCATAAGTGGGTCAAGTGCAAATGACGAACACCTGTGTCTTGTTTCAGTAATGGGCGTGGAGAGACCGTATAAAGCCACCTGGAAGAGGAGAAGCGGCAGAGAGAGACTGACTGGAGACTCGTGGATCTATGAGAGACTGAGAAAGCTCTGGGGAGCATCTGAATGTACTACAGAGAAAGACTAAGTTATTGTGAGCACCAGAGGCAGTTTTATGTTGTTGGATCTATTGAAAAGAAAAGAAAGTTTACAGCGAGTCTCGATCAAGCTGACCCTGTCTTCTTCCTTCCTTCACTATTTTGAACCTTACTACAGATATTAGGGGTGTGACGAGACACTTATCTCACGAGACGAGACAAGACACGAGATTGGGTTCACGAAAACAAGACGAGACAAGATTTTTACAGTATTTTTAAGAAATCCTCAATGATTAAATACATGACTAGACATTTTTTTGCAGGTGCATTTGAAATGTTTAAATTCATCATCTTGTAATGAATGTCATTTCAGCTCTACTTTCTGAGTATGAATTATCATATGCAGTAAAAGACAACAAGCACTGTAAAGGTTTTGCCAAACCAAAGGTTTTGACTTCTATCCTGTATGATTGTCTCTTCAGACCTTAGAACTGCAGATGAGCTTCTTTTAACCTCCTATCTGAACTCCTTCCCACAAATTGATCATAGATATTAAGTGCAAACGTTAACCATAATACCATAATCAAAGTAGCCTACTCAATATTCAAAGTGCAAATAGAGACCCCATTTTTCTTCAAGCATGATACAGAGCTAAGAGATGGTTACAACTAGATTGCTTTTATATTGGGAGATATTTGCGTGCCTCAGGGAGCCGCTTTCAAACAGTGGGAGCGTATTGAAATCGCATTTGAATGCGCAATCCTGTTTATTTGATTATGTGAACTCTGTGAATACGGAGCGGTGGTGCTGAACGCGCATTTTAAAATGCAAGTCTGACGGTTCTGCTGCCCAACGAATCCTCCGTCACGGTCCAGTCCACTAACATTTTACACACACTCATAACACACGCTCAATGAACAGCTCGTGTTGGATGAGCTGATAGAATTGAAGCGACTGTTATCCACCTGAATTAAATTGTTTTTATTTCTATAAAAAGCAAAACTAGAGTGGAGACAGCTTTTCACCTCGACGAGAAATCTCGTCAGTTTAGTCTCGTCACACCCCTAACAGATACCATTATAATCTTCATGTAAACTTAAAAACACGAATCTGTGAGAACGGTGACGGCATGCATGTAAGAATTACGCTTAGTCTATAGGCAAGCGTGTTTGAATACGTATGTGTGCAGGCATGTTGTTTTTCTTTACAAAATGGCCGCCAAATTACTTGTCTGCATCGCATAATACAGCATTTTTTTGTTGTTTCCGAAAATTTCGATAAATGTTTTCATCTGTACAGAGGGAAAGTGAAGTGAAGGAGGCCTTCACAAGGGAGAGTCTAGTTCAGGGTTCCTCAAATCTTGCCCTGGAGGGCCAATGCGCTGCAGAGTTTAGCTCCAACCCTGATCAAACTCGCCTACCTTTGATTTTCTAATGATCCTGGAGACATTGATTAGCATGTTCAGGTGTGTTTGATTAGGGTTAGAACTAAACTCTGCAGGAAAGTGGATCTTGTTAGGCCTTAGATTTGAGGATCCCTGGTCTAGTTGACACAGTCCCTGCTGACACTTCAGGGCTGCATTGTGGTCGTGTCTAGGCGCAGGAACACCATCTGATCTGGATACGGACTGGATCCGGAAGCAAGCTTATATCTTGTAATTCTGTGGTTAAAGGAAAAAAAAACTGAATTGTAAGATAAATAGTCGCAATTAACTTTTTTTATTTTTTATTCTGTGGTGGAAATAAGCTTCCATAATATACTGACACGCATCCGAACAGTTTAAATTCACTTAAGATAAACGGCTGTTTAAGCGCAATAAGATGATAAGAAAACGTAGTTCAGTACTCACTCGCTGTGTAACAGGCTTTTAGTGTGTGTGCGCGCTTCGGGTTTTTGCACTCAGTTTTTGCAAAAAGTTTATGTCACAACAGCGTGCGAATAAAAAGTTTAACTGGGAAGACTTTAAAAAGCATGCAAATAATAAACTTTCATGATGGTGAAGAACTGCAATGTCACGTGAGCATAACCCTACCACTGTTGCTAAACACAGAAACATGTGATGTGAATGTATGTCGTGTTGTACATAATATTATGATCTCTTTTCAAAAGCAGATTGTCGAGACATTTTAATCGTTCACTATCTAAAATCATGATAATCGCACATCCCTAAGTCAATGTATGCCCAATTCAGAAATATAAATTCCAGTTCAGCATGTTCTAATTTTTCTAATTTAATAATCTTGAATGGAAATGTATTATATATATATACAGCAACTTTAATGTTTAAATATAAATGCAAAGTTTGTGAAGACACAATATATATATATATATATATATATATATATATATATATATATATATATATATATATATATATATATATATATATATATATATATATATATATATATATATATATATATATATATATATATATATATATATATATATAGCTTTTAACGGTGCACATTTTACCCACAAATCACTGGTCAGGAAATTAGCAAGAATTGCACAAATACTGTAGATAAAGTAACTTAGCACGGAATAGCCTTCACCTTTGTTTTCTTGAAATGTTTAAGCCGTGTGGGTGAAATTGCTGACAGCTTTTTCACAGGAAGAAGAGTCAGTGTTGTACCACTCAATGTTAACTGCTTCAAACAGTTCATAGTTTGAAAATGTCTCCCAGTTAGTTTGAGTTTAATGTGAGACCAAATATTCTTTACATGGTTCAAATCTGGACTAACCAAATGACCAAAACATGAGCCTGATGGACTTGTGTTCATCACTCCACACAACTCTGCTGAACCACTCATATTCTTTAGCTTTAAAGGAGTTCATTTTCATAATTCTTGATAATTTTCTTACCAGTAATTTGAGATCTGTAAGCTTAGTGTTTAGACAATTTTATTTTAATGCCCAGGAGTGTACACCACCATTTAAACTATTTGTTAAACTAGTCTCTTATGCTCACCAGGGCTGCATTAATCTAATCTAAAATACCTTAAAACAGTAATATTGTGAAATATTATTACAATTTGAATCAATGCTGAAAATAGTTGTGTACAATATTTGATGGAAACTGTGATAGATGTTTTTTCACAATTATTTTATGAATATAAGGTTCAAAAGAACAGCATTATTACAACTTATTTCATTTTAAAATAATTTTTAGCATTGTAAATGTATTTACTGTCACTTTTGAGTTTAATGCATCCTTTTTTAAACTAAACTTTTGAAGGGCGGTGTACTTTGAATGTTTATTTTTTGTATTTAGTTTTCATACTTTGTCATATTTAGTATTTTTGTGTACCAGGGTGGAAGATCACTTTATTTGCCACAATGCATTACCTGTGTATCATTTTTCTGAATTTAAATTACAATTCAACTTCCTGAATTTAATTCAAATTCCAATTAAACTAAGGCCCTGTTTACACTAGTGCGTTTTCATTTTCACAATTGGCAACTTTGTACGCGCATTCCCGGTGTGCATGAATGGTCATGTGATGTGTTTTCGGTCGTGTAGTGTGGAGGGAGATCTTGTTTGAAACGCAGTGGCAATACCAGTATGGACTGGGATCGTTTTCATTTTAAAATGCTGTGCTAAAATGAAAAACGCACTAGTGTGGCCTAAAAGTCACCCACAATTTAGCAGGCCACTTGAGTAATAGTGTGCGTTGTTTTGTAAATATCCAGCCTTTACTCCTGGCCTCCTTCTCTTATGTTACCGCTGCTAATCACTGCTGCCCTGAACTCGGGCTGAAATTGAGTTTCAGTAGAGTGCTGATGGACATAGATATGGGGGTTACCACGTCTTGTGACATAACTCTCTCCTAATTTGCGCAGTGATGACAGAAATCCACTAAAAAGGTAGATCAGTTGCATGGGCTTATACAAGTCCTATGAACCGAAGCCCTTATCTCACATAATATCTGGTCCAGAGAGGGCAAATTAGGATAAACACACTGATAGGGTTTTCAGTCATGTTTGTGATAATGGTAGACCTGCCAATTCCCAGGTACGGTCTCAACAGTCTGAACTGGCAGGAAAAGGCCCAGAGCCCAACGGGAACCGAAAACATCAGTCAGGTTGGTACGCCAGGTACCGCGACACTCTGACAAATGCCCTTTTTGCAGCTCACACCAGGTTTGCCCTCGGGCAACTAGTAGAAGCTGTTGACAGCAGAAACCGGCGCTCACTAGTCCGATACCCAGCCAGATGTACAGCATTACAACCAGAAAGAACTGGAGACCTGAAATCAAGCCTGAAGGGAGTAAAAGAAAGAATATTCTTATACTGGATTTTCAAAGAAAGACAAAAATCAAGAAAGCCTCAAGCAAGACTGAATTATGCCGGGTTCAGACTACACAATATTTTTTGTCTGTTACCATAGTCACTGTGTCAGTTTATGCGTTTTTGACTCCTAAATTCTTGCCGTGTCGTGGACTAGAAACATGTCCAGCCACCTTTCCACGTTCTCCGACAAATAACAAGCAAGAGACGGGAAGTCATTCATTTTCAATGTTCAGTTCATTATGCGTATGTGGAATTTCCGCATCTGATTTGAGCTTCGGATGCGTTGAAATCCTTCTAGACCGTATGCGACCACCCAACCAGATGTGATGCATTTGAATCAAAAACTATAAGCGCTAGGTGAGAATTACCAATATTTTCCCACTAAAATGTTATTCTTTAAACACTGTATCTGTAAAATGGAGGTTATGAATAATGATGGAATTTACGACTTCACACTTAAAATAATCAGATAGAATGAAACGTATGGCGTATTTGGCGTCCTGTCCGAGGGGAAGGCTCTGAGCTTTGAATTTTTTGTCCGAACCCAGAGTACTCCCCCTGTGAGGTGATGGGCCGGTGGTGGTGGGATGCAGGAAACTGTCGAGGAACATGGATATATATATATGGATATATATATATATATATATATATATATATATATATATATATATATATATATATATATATATATATATATATATATATATATATATATATATATATATATATATATATATATATATATATATATATATATATATATAGGCCTCATATCTTGCTGATTTGTAAGGCAATTTGAACATTTTCCTCCCGAACTTTGTTAATAAAACATCATTAAATAATTATTTTATAATTATTTACATTGATTAGCCCTATAAAACTGCTTTGTGTGGATATATTCATACAATCATTATATTCATTAAAATGATTAATTTTACCATGGTGAATTAGCGGAGAGTAATGGTTGTCTCACGACCAATTTGAAAGTTCCATGGGATTGCCGCTAAGGGGAGAAATGCGACAATCGTATGTGAATGACGGAGATAGGGGAAAGGCGGCTTGAGACTACACGTTGCTTCCCGACCAATCATTGCTTGGCAGAACTAGCGACTGACTTCCGGAACCAAGAGTGTAAACAAATTGTGTGCGGACACGGACGGCCGAAGTATACTTTGGGCTTTACGTTTGGTGCCGTGACCCGGATTGGAATTAAGTTTAGGGCGGTGAGTGTAACGGACGTAGGCCAGTAAGAGCTGTGTGTGTAAATCTCACTCCCCTGTCCGCAAGAGGCACGCTAGAAACTGATGTTAGAGAATAGTGTTAACGTCCTTGTTAGCACGCCCATCTCCCATGCCGGTGATCCGGGTTTGAGGCCCGCTTGGAGCAGGTCGAGAAGGACCAGGTTCATTTTGGTGGCGTGACCCAGATTGGAGTGAGGTTTAGGGGGGTGAGTGTAATGGACGTAGGCCAGTAAAGCTGATTTATAATTCTGCGTCGGACCTACGCCGTAAGCTGTGTGTTGCACGCGTAGCCTACGACATACCCTGATGCGCACCTCTCCAAAAATTTAACAACACTTCGATTCTACGCGGACCGCAAGCGCAGTGATTGGTCTGCCAAAACCTCTCCCTCAGGTCAATAAATAAATAAAAAATCTTCGATAGGAATGTGTGTGTGTGTGTGTCCAGAAATGGGATGATAGTTTCTTCCTTACATCTGCTATATAACACAATATTTTGTAGTCCAGAGATTCATGTTAGTAAATAAATGCACAGATCTGAGTATATTAATAATTAATATAGTTTATTTATTTTCTCATTAAAACCTAAGATGTTAATCAGTCATTGTATATCAAGAACGGGGACACATTAGGGTACATTTCGTGAATAAAGTCTCCACAACAGCAATCGATTGAAGCGCTTGTCTGTGCAAAACAGTGGCCACGAGCACTGCATGATTTCACAAACGCTTTCCAGCGCCAGATCGCCTCTTATTTAACTCTACTAATCAACTAGAGATGCTTAATTTGTATTAGATAGCCTAGAACAACACAAGCTGCAAGAAAAGCCGCTATCTCACTGCTGCTGACACTCCGACAATGAATGTACACATTCTACACCATAGATATCCATAATAAAGAGTCTCTAACGTCATCACCGGCGGCTATCTTGTGACAGGCAGGGCTCTGTGGTACCTGATGATCTGCATGAACACAAATACTCTTATCTCACTGAAATCTTGACGGATTTACAAACGATTTGGTTTCTTACAAACGTTATTAACATGGCTATAATTATGGATGCTTGAACAAATTATGAATATTTTTTTCATAAGTATGCAGTGTCATAACTACATCTCTGACGTTTATAACAAACCAAACAGTTTGAAAATTGGTAGAAAATTGAGCAAGTTATGGTTATTTTAAAAGTGCAAGCACCCATGAAAACAATGTTATGAGTGAGCCAGCTGCCTGTGACAAGATGGCCGCCAGGTGCGGACGTCGACCTCCATTGGCCAGCAGCGCGCACGAGACATCTAGACTTTATTAAGGATATCTATGTTCTACAACAGTGGTTCCCAGCCACGTTCCTGGAGGACCCCCAACAGTGCACATTTTGGATGTGTCCTTTGTCTGACACACCCACATCAGGTCTTGGAGTAGCTACTAATGAGCTGATGACCTGAATCAGGTGTGTTTGATTGAGGAGACATGCAAAATGTGCACTGTTGGGGGTCCTCCAGGAACGTGGTTGGGAACCACTGTTCTACACAACACAACAAGCTGCTTCTTCTTCGGCTGTTGTCTTGATACTGTGGTTTACACCATCATGCCCGAGGACACTGCCTACTAGCGGTCTGCATGTGTAATTGCACATTGACGCGGACAACAACGCAGAAGTATAAATGAAAACCAACGCGTAACTTGCGGTGTAGAGGATACGCGTAGGTCCGACGCAGAAGTATAAATCAGCCTTAAAAGCTGTGCGTGTAGGGGTATGTTTACGTGAAACCGTTTTCAACTGAAAACGGAAAACATTTTATGTTATTTCGTTTTGGTCTTTCATTCACACGACAACGGCATTTTGAGGGCCTGAAAATGCAAGCTTGTTTCAAAGTGCAGGTTTTGGAAAACGATGCCTTTACCTTCTCCATGTAAACGACAAAAACATGAATTTGTGAAAATGGTAATGTCATGCGCATGCGTATTACAGGTTCACGGATGCGTCTTACATGTTCGTGGGGTGTTTCTTGACAAAGTGACATTGCCAACTACTGACCTGGCATGCATAATACAGCCTTTTAGTCATTTCGCAGATCTGTGTGAACGTTGTTGTCTGTTTTTAGTACATCGTTGTCGTGTAAACATACCCTTAATCTCACTCCCCTGGCCTAAAGAGGAGCTCTAGCGACTAATGTCAGTGGCGGTGGCCTTTAGTGTCCTTGTTAGCTGCCTGTCTCCCAGGCCAGAGACCCTGATTTGAATCCCGTTTAGAGCGGGTCGAGTGGGACCGGTTACACATCCTAACACCCTACGTCAAACGGATCGTGTCAGCCAGGCTGATATCGCGTAGTCTGAACCCAGCATTAAACTTACCAAGGAAGAAATAACCCGTCGTGAGTGGCAGAAGAGTGAGGAATGTCAGTGGGTTCTCAAAGGAAATGGAGTACTCCACCGTAAGATACGCCACCCCAATTACCAATGAATACAGACAACAGCAGGACGTATAGATGCTGAACATAATAAAGTAGCGCATGTTCCTATTCCCAATACAGTTTCCTGTGAAAAAGCAGTGGTGGTCCCGTTTTAGAATCACTTTCTTACACACTTTACAGAAGTGGCGTCCATTCAGGAGGTAGTGTGCGTCGATTCTGTCTGGGCAGTCAGGTGAACAGACTGGAAAAACTGTCTCGTTGGCACTCTCAGATGGGTACCATATAGTCATTGTGTAATTACCCAGCGCGTTCCCCATGAGGAATAGAAAGACGGCAGTGTGGGTCAGCATGGTGGGATTTAACATCACATCTTGCCTTTGGAATACAGTGGGTGTGAAGAGGAGGAAGTACAGGGCGAATGTGACCACGGTTGCCGTGTAGAAGTATGCAGGTGCAATCGTGTTGAGTAGTCTGAGTTTGACCATCCTGAGAAACATACCTGTTAAAAAATTATAATTAATAAAACAGTCAATTGAAGATGCTAAAATCATACATTTCATCTTGGATTTGGTATCAGCAGTTCATCCCTATGAAAAACACCACTATGAAAATTATGAAATAAACTGCAAACTTAGAAACATGAACAGTTTTTAAATGGATATTACAAATTAATATTACAAACATATATATATGTTTTTTTTTTTTTAAGGTGATGCATGTTATGTACCAAACATAAATCAAACATCGTTCATAAAAACTCCCCTGTCTTCCATTGGTCACGAAACAGATAGCCCTGCCCCAAACTCACACCATTGGTTGAGCCCATGTTGCTAAGTCGGACTAATAAGCAATGTTAACAGCCAGCCAGTGTTTTTTACACTTCACTTTTATATCAAGGAATAAATAGCCTAAATGTACAGACTGCTTAAACGTCTTTGCACATTTAACTGTGCTAAAGTATTTTAACAACAACAAAATATACACACATCAGCTTTCATACACCATATTATCACATATAACCCTAAAACACTCGCTTAAGAGAACTCAGATCACAACTATTTGTTACACAGCACAGAATCTACATCCATCGGCTATAGACTATAGCATGTTTTATTAGTGATTATGAAGATAAAGGCATACGGGGTTTTTAGACAATGAGAGAAGGATGTGATGAATAAAAATGTATTTTAAGAGGTCTAGTGCTAAATTCTAATACAAACAAGCATTTTATAGACAGGTTTTGTGATTCTGAGGCCCGAAACATATTTGAAACAGACGCTTATTGTTGATCTGGATGAGGAGATTGCTCGGTTACCTGACGCCGGTTAGACCATAGAAGGAGCCGTTGTATCAGCACTGGAGCTCAACTCATCCCTCACAGATGGTGCTAGGAGATAAACCACAGTTAATTCATTCAGAAATAGTAAATCAGTTATCATACTGTAATACTGAGCGCATCTGTTCGCGATGTGTCTCAGTGGTTATTAGCACCGCCGCCTGTTGGTGTGTGGGCACAACATCACCCAGCTCCAGCACCCAAAAATAAGAAAAACAGACAAGCCTGTATAGCTATACACTTGTGTTATAGAAATATCTGTGTATTATTTTGTATGGCTTTGTGATTTTATATCCCTATTTTATATGTAAACGTCAAATCATTATTATTATGAATGGACGACACACACTAACGTTCACCAGCAGATGGCAGTGCAAGCCAACGCTTATTTAGCAGATGCGTTTTTTAAATTCTCTCCGTTGTTTTATATAGACAAAATCATGGCTTAATACAAAGTTAGCATTCTATGAGGTGGGCCGTGCTGACAAGCTCACATCTGCGATGCGCAGAAACACGAAGTCAAAACTTTATAGTTCGCACGACCCCTTAGTTTTCGTGTCTGTTGATGGAGTGTCACTTCGCACACGGTCCCTAAGCGGAAGGGCGCTCCCCGTGTGTGCTGGTGCTGATGCAGACAGACAGAAGCATCTAACCGGACGTAAACCACAGGAGGTGTTTTAAAGGTAAGCAGCACTATTGTTATGTTCACATCGCTTCTGATGAACTCTTCTCAGTTATATCGCACGAGAAATGATTCAACAAACGATTCAAATGATTCATTCTGAACTTCACCTGGTTTTAAAAGTGGGCGTTTTGTAACAGTTGTAGCAATTGGATTTAAAACGCTATTGCAGCAGAGACCTAAGCATGGCTGCTAAACATAGAGGAGGGGTGATAGGCTACTTAAATAATTTAACCATACGAGGTTAAATAGGCATTGTGTTGGCATTCGATTGGTTTTCTTTGGCTTGTTTGTTTACCGTCTCATGTAAAGCATCTCCAGGATCCCCGCTGTTTTATTGTGCCATGGGACTGCGCACGTTGTGCATTTATTGTGAGATCATAATATTATCTTCTTAAAGTTATGGTTGCTCTGCTGCTGATGATGATAATGGCTGTATTAGTGCGCACATGCTGACAGCAGGGAGTTTAATGTCTGGGTAATATATTGAATGGGGAAATCAGAGGATGGGGGCGGATAGATTTCTCCACGCTGTTGCCAAGAAGCTGTGATATGATGATGCATAATAACTTTCACAATTAGAAATGTATTATCTAATCTTCCCTTTGAGAATCAAAAAGTGTTACTTTAACAGGAAGCGGCTGAATATCAAACCAATATATACACATACATACATATAGCCTATATTGTATACATTTTTGTATAGGATCTTGTATTAGGCAGTTTTGTATATTTCATGCCAATTAAGTAAATTCCCCCATTCAATATTGCAAAAATAATAAAAAAGAATGAATTATATTAATGATTTAGCATAGTTATTAAATAAAATTATTATTTTTCAAATACTTACATACATACATAGAGAAAAAAATATTATATTAATGATATAACATTGTAAAACTAAATATAATAATAATAATTATTATTTAAATATTTAATTAAATATATTTTAGATAGCCATTTATCAGATTTAGACATATATACATCCATACATACATAGATACAAAAATATTATATTAATGATATAACATTGTTACTAAATATAATAACAATTATTATTATTTAAATATTTAATTAAATATATTTTAGATAGCAATTTATCAGATTTAGACATCATGGTAGTATTTGTTGTGTACCTCCTTTGGTTTATATAATTATCAATAAATAAAAAGTGATACAGTAAGAATCTAATGAGAATAATCACTGTGATTAAAAGCAATTCATTAAAAAATACCTCAAAAATAAATAATGTCCAAATGGATTAAACCATCCAAACAAGAATACGAATTCTGGGAGCAAGTGTGAATTGTTTTACAATGCACAACATCTTTTAATGCTCCAAAAAAAGTCTCAGTACCCAGCATGCTTTGCATGAGCCTGGAGGGGAATAATAAAAGTAGAAAGCTGTGTTTTATTATGTGTTTTTGAGCAATATGAGCGGGGGGAAATGTGTGACTGCTAAAAGTTCTGTTATACTGGCATCTAAAAAAGGATTCTCTTAGGGCAGAATTTTAGGGTTTGCTGCTGTTGTGAAAAGTGAAGTTTGTGCTCTGTTTAGAGTGGGCTAATGTATGCTAATGCTAACACTGGTATATGTTGCTTTTCTTAGTAAACTTCAGTACAACAACTGGTCTATGCTGGTCTAGTATACATGCTGTTCACTAGCAAAACTAAGATGATAAAGCTAGTTGACCAAAGTGTTCCTTTTGCTAATGAAACAGCTCTTGCTGGTTAAGCCAGTCAACTAATATGGTCTTATTACTTGTCCTAACCAGGTTTTTGGAGTAAATCTGATCTTTTATCAGATAATTGTTGTGCCACAACAACAACAGGGCATCTATCTCATCCCAGATTTAATAAATGAAGCAATAAAAATGGCAAATGGCGATAACAAACCTGCCCACCAGCTGTCAAATACAACAAACATTGGCAAACAACTATGCTGGTTTTTACAGTATTACCTTTAAAGAGCAAACAACCTCATAACAAGTTATATCAAGCTGAAATAAGATTCTAATCTTCGGTGGCATTTGCGAGACTCATCACGCTTTCGGAAAGAAGTAATCTGCAGATCAATGGTTCTCCCATCGAGTGATGAATGGCCAGTGTCCATCTATCAAGGATAAGTCACAGTTATGGCACATGTTTCCTAGTCACCACTTATATTTTCCATCTAAATGGAGCATCTTGGAATGATGTTCAGCAATTACCAAACTGACTGTATAAAGCAATTAATAGTAGTGGAAATGTCACTGACTGCACTTGTGACAGAACGTTGGTTGAAGCTCATAATTGGATCATGAATAAATCATCAGAATAAACACACACGCTTGGCTGATGTCTCTTTCAGATCCTAGTCCTTACTAGTCTTATTAAAGGAGAACTAGTGGCACCTTGCTTGATTTGTTTTTTGCTTGGAGTTGCATCGGAGGGGTGAAAACTTCTGTCTCTTACATACAGTGGTGTGTGGTGGATCAGGCAAAATCTCCTCCCTGTGTTTGGTTTTCATGTTTCTAATACTTTTGATATGTGCATGGTTTCTGGATTAATAAGCATTACCTTACTTTAATCAACAGGCAACACATATAATAATATTTTGTTAATGTTTATATTAATATATTTATTTAAACCAAGTCCATTAAAGTCTCATCAAGTGAATATGTTTTTTAACATTATTTGCATTGCTTCAATATAATATAACAACTACAATAATACAGTAAAAAGCATTTAATACAGTATCTCATCTAGCTTTATTCTTTGTAAGGTGTCTTGCAGGTACAGAGAGACACCATTAATTTAAGTGCTTCTGACTCAGATCATCATTTCAAGTTCACTTCAAATCAGATATGACTGAAAGATGTTTTGTCCAAGTGTATGATGAATTCTTTTTTTGTTGTCACATTGGTTTGGGTTTTGGTTTGTTTATGCTTTATGTCTTTTATTTTGAAGTTTAGTCACAGTGATGGTTCCTGTTATTCATGTGATTTCCTTGTGATCTTATCGCGCTTCCCTTGGTTCATGTGTTGTGTTCTCATTAGTTCATTGTTTGATTGTTCACAGGTGTCCCCTGTTTAATCATTAGTCTCTCTGTAGCCTATAATATAGCCCTGATGTTACCATTGTCTCTTGTCTAGTAGGCTGTTGTCCCTGTAAACCGGTGTTGGTGAGTTTTATGTTAAGTTATGATTCGTCAAGTCTTTGTTTTGCTCACTTTGGATTATTGTAAATAAACCTGCACAAGAGTTTGTCAATTGTGCCTCCAGTGGACTTAGGCTACACATGTCTTTCCAAACCCAGAATATCATAATTTAGAAAGAATTCTGTTGTGTTGTGACTCAATTGAACACTAAATAAAGTCACCAGAAAAGTACATGCAGCTTGCTGATCACTTTTAAGTGCAAAAACAACCCAATATTTAGAAATTGAAACGGTAGCGAGGCATGTGCCATTGCTCTTGTGTCATCCAGTCCAGTAGGTGGAGGAAATGCACCGATCTCTTCTTCTGCTATATTTAATGCAAAATTTGCATTTCTGCCACATTAATAAAACATACAACATTAAAATTGTAATGTATAAACATGAATATATTTGTTATCATTCAAATTAGTTGAATTAATCTAGAGTGCACTTGATCTGATTTGTCAACAAACAATCACTGATTTAAGTGACATCTCTAAAAGAAGTTTGTTAGAGCAAAAAACAAGCCATTTTTAAGGAATTTTAACAGTAATGTGGGGGACCCCATTGCTTCTGTGTGTCATCCTGTCCAGTAGGTGGCAGAAATTCACCATTATTATTCTTCTGCCATTTTTAAAATTATGGGCTGCGTCTGAAAACTGGAAAATGCTGCCTTCAGAGGACACATTTCAATGTAGGATGCATAAATGTATCCTTTACTGCCTTTGATATCCCACAATCCTATGCGTTACATTCAGTGATAGATGAGCTAGAAAAGAAAGATGCGGTTGCATCTTTAAATATTTCATTATATAAATCATTAAATATTTGCCTAGTTCTCACCAAAGCTTGCTCTATTTTGCTGTAGATCATTAACCGTAACCGTTACGCTGCCTACAAAGTCATTGCCTGATAAGGCAGCGAGGAAATTATTTGCTGGTCTCCTCTCCACCAATCAGCTGGTGTGTGGAGGGGCATTCTGACGCAATATGGCTGCCGTCGTCATCCAGGTGGATGCTGCACATTGGTGGTGGTTGAGTAGATTCCTCTTTCTATATGTAAAGCGCTTTGAGTACCCAGAAAAGCACTATATAAATGTAACATATTATTTATTTATTATAACAAGTCAGCTGTTTAAGTTTTTGGATGCAACCATACATTTCTGCCACCTCCATAATTTTTTTTTTACATTAATATGTTTATGTTGTTAGTCTAGTTAGACTTGAGTGCATTAGTATATGGACAAATTGCAATCTCTGATTGGTTTCAGTGACATCTTATGATGTTTATCAGCTTTAGAAGAAGAAAATTAGAGCAAACCATAATAGCAATCTTTTAAACCTCATGAATAAGCATCTTACAAATGGTCTAAACAGCAATGCACCACTTTCTCCAGTTCTTGACTTCATTCTACATCAGTGACGAATATGAGCCAAAAGCATATTTACCTAATTGATACAATGTGAGGGAAGAGGCAGATGTAAGTAGACGTTCACAGATGAATACTTCAGCGAAAACAGCTGTTGGGAATTGTGCCAAACCATTAATTTAGCCAGCAGGTGTGACTACATCATGAGAGGCTTTAAACAACCTTCTTTAGTTCATAAGGTGCTTTTGCCGAGTTTATAGACATGTTGCTTAGTCATTTTCTGAGACTGCTGCTTTCTCTCCAGTGGTTCTGTGATCAAAAGCTTGTAATACATTGCTGAGAACACACAACAAATAATCCTCAGTAAAACGTGTATCTGGCATCTCTACGCAGCACGGGCATGAATATTTGATGGTACACTTGGCTGAGATTGAAAGTTGATACATCCCACTGCAGTACACAAAGTGTACAGAGACTGGAGTGTGAGCTATAGAAAGTTCACATCGGTAGATATGGTTAAATGGAGCGGTTCGTCTTCCATAGATTCCCTTATGCATTCATAGAAACATCCAACAGCTGGCATGACAGTTTGTGGCCTTATTTGTCAGTACTTTGTCATCATTGAAAGGGTTGTTGTGTAAGGACCTCATATGCGTTTGTTTCTAATATTATCTTTGGTGCAATATTGTCTCGTTCTAACACCCACACACACATGCACAAAAAGACTGATGCTGGCACCTGAGACAGTGTAACAGTGACTGTGTAAGTAAGAAATAGTAGTGTCCTTGTTATCAGACTGAGATATGTGAATGGTTATCATACCTCAAAGGTTACTAGTTAAAGCTAATGATCCTTAAGAAATATCCATAAGAAAATTGACAAAACCAAGGAGACTAAGCACTTCTCCCCATTTTTTTCTTGTTCGAGATGCCGTTTCCCAGTATGTCACAATAGGAAAGAAAAAACTATCACAACTTTGGTTTCATGGCAACTTTAACAAATAAATAAATGGACATTGATTTAAGTTATTGAAAATATTATGTAAAAAGAAAGAGAGAGCAGAGTCCCATTCAGACCAAGAAGGATAACTATAGCGAAAACTATATAGCATCCACACCAATGCATGATAACTATTAGAAATGTGCACGGAAGTGACAGTATGTTGCCTGTCTCTTTAAATGCTCATGATTTTTAAAGTCAGGTGGATTTTGATTGGCTCTCAATCACTGCATACGAAATCGAATACTTCCCTACTATATAGTATTCAACAAACAATAAGGCAAAAGAGTAGTATGTCCGAATGTATTCGAAAAACAGAGGCGAAAATTACCTGGATTACCTACTATTTACGCAGAGAAGTGTGCATTTGATGGACACTTTACTATCCCATGAGGCCATGGGAGAGGATTTATGAATGGCTGTGAAGCCATTTTGAAATTCAGTCAATGGCGGGGAAAGAGTAAAGTAGATTTGAAGTAAATTGCTATGTACACTTTGTCTGGCTATCACCAGACCAAGCTCAATTTAAGATTGAACATTGGTCTGGGGAGTCTGCTCTGTATTTTCTACTGCACACACGAGCAGAAACACGCATAAATTAAATGACTCGCTTCTCTATCCGTCATCGTGATAATGCCTCCAATAGCGGGCCAGGTGGATAAGCCAGTCTGTGATTGGTTCCCGCAAAAGTGTAACCGAGAAAGTAGAAATGAATGTACGGGTTTCCAGACTGAGTTGCCGGGCGAAATCAAATCGCTGGCAGATCAGGCTGGGTTTACCCAGTCTAATGTACACTACCAGTGGACAAGCCTACACAAAAACTGCACTCTGCGTAAGTAGTAGGTCATCCAGGTACTTTTCGCCTCTGTTTTTTGAATACTATGTATTCGGACATACTACTCTTTTGCCATATTGTTTGTTGAATACTATATAGTAGGGAAGTATGCAATTTTGAATGCAGTGATTGAGAGCCAATCAAAATCAGATACTCAAAATCAGGAACTTTATAAATTTTCTTGATAAATTAATATTTACTAACAGTGTACGTTTATAAGACAGTATGTAAAACTATGTGATAAAGTATTTATTAGGCTACTCAATCAAAAGAGTAAACACAAGCCAAGTATACTTAGAATGCTTCATTATATTTCTAAATATATCTTGATCAAAAGATTGAGTAGCCTACATGTATAGTCCAAAAATGCTTTTCTGTCAGTATGAGTAAAGTACTCATAAAGTGCAATTTTAAGTATAAAAAGTATATTTCCGAGAAGTACATAAAAAGTTGACAGAAAGAATGCTTTCTTATACCATACTACCCACATTCATACTCTATAGAACATACTTTTTTAATACTGGTGAAGTAAATTCAAATTCAAATGTAGTACCTACTCAGACAGTATGTGATTTCGGATGCAGCTAATGTTTTTATTGCATCAGTAGGAAACAAAATTGTTCTGAAAGTGATCCAAATGATATTGTTGTTATCATTATAGTTGTGGTGTGATCTATTCTCAGAATTAGAAAATATGTCATTGTAATAGCTATGGATATTCCTTGGTGTGTACGGCTTTAAAACAATTAATTGTTTTCAAACTTGTTTCCTTGACACTCCCCATATTTGTTATTGGTCATCAAATGTTTAGCCACGCCCCCAAATATCACACCATTGGTTTAGCCAATGTAGACCAACCTTTATATGGCTTACATGTAGTCGCGCAAATTAACCTGGTTTAGAAGAAAGTATTGTACGATCATAAAATTACACACTTTGTCTTTAAAGGAACACTCCACTTTTTTAAAAAATAGGCTCATTTTCCAACTCCCCTAGAGTTTTTGGTTCACCCAAAAATGAAAACTCTGCCATTAATTACTTACCCTGATGTCGTTCGACACCCTTAAGACCTCCGTTCATCTTCAGAACACAAATTAAGATATTGTTGTTGAAATCCGATGGCTCAGAAAGGCCTCCATTGGCAGCAATGTATTTTGCACTCACAAGACCCATAAAAGGAACTAAAGACGTCATTACAAAGTCCATCTCACTACAGTGGCTCTACAATAATTTTATGAAGCGACGAGAGTAGTTTTTGTGCGCAAAAAAATCTAAATAACGACTTTATTCAACATGTCCTTGTTTAAAATCACGAAGCACCACGACGCATGCGCGAGAATATGACGTAGCGCCTCAAATGAGCCCATTTTAAAAAAAAAAAGTGGAGTGTTCCTTTAATATTGGCTTGGCTGATGCAACTTGATGCAGTGTTTGTGTGTGTGCATGTTTGGGTCCCCATGAGGAAAACAGCTTCTAAATCTTACTATGTGGTTTCTTTTGAAAATGTAAAAGTAGGCAGGTTTAAGGGTAGGTAATAGAATATACAGTTTGTACAGTATAAAAATCATGATGTCAATGGACAGTCCCCATTAAATATGGAAACCAGGGGTGTGTGTAAGAGAGTGAGTGATATGCCAGATTGCTGCTTGGATGTCATATTACAGCATTTATGACTCACATCCTTTCTGTCAAGATCTTAATAGAATATAAAGAGCATACAATAATCATAACTGCACAGTTTATGGGAGAAGAACGTCTATGTAAAATGTCCATCATTCAAATTTTAGCCAAAAAGATAAAGGCATTCTGTGCGACCATGATAAATCATAATTAACATAGTTTGCTTAGGCAAACATCACTATTACTCAGAGCCATTTTGGCACCCTAGATGAGATCCCTATTTATTGTTGTTTTGCAGTTTTGTGATTCATTTAAATACAATTTCAATGTTGTTATGGTTTAGCAGAGAATAGGAGAGCCAAAGATCTATTTGCAAGCCGTATTTATTCCGCGCAAGCATACAAACTAAGTAAATCCAAAATATGAAACATAAATCCAACCAGGAAGACGTACAAGAAACACAACAGTTTTAGATATCTATGTAAAGAGAACGAGCAACAAA
This sequence comes from Gobio gobio, assembly GCF_949357685.1. Lineage (NCBI taxonomy): Eukaryota > Metazoa > Chordata > Actinopteri > Cypriniformes > Gobionidae > Gobio > Gobio gobio. Next base: position 11,536,375 of record NC_137106.1, read on the forward strand.
CAAGGACTTCTTAGGCCCTGTCCACAAGAACAAGGGTATTTTCAAAACTGCAGCTTTTTCTATGCAGTTTGGCTGTTCTTCCACACGCAAACACAGTATCCGGACACTGATACCAAACTTTTTTTAAAAACTCCTACCAAGGTGAAGATTTTTAGAAACTCTGGTTGCAGTGTTGTCATGTGGACGGTGAAACCGGAGATTTTGGCTTGTTACGTCAGAACCGGAACCGGCAATAACCTTTTTTTCCAGGCTTCTGATTGGCCAACGTGGCTTTACGTTTAGGGTTATATTGCCACCTGTTGGTTTGGCATGCTCTTGACAGTGCTTCATAGCATGTTTTTGCGTTATCATGTGGACGCAATTTGTTTTTTAAATGGAGGAAAAACTTTGTTTATAAAAATACCCTTGTACGTGTGGACTTGGCCTGAAACACAGGGGCATTTATACACAGGCAAACAAGAGGCTAATGGGGAACAGGTGTAGGTTATGAATTGTAATGGAAACAAAAAATGCATCTATGGAAACAATAGGTGTGCTCGACTTGAAGCGCTGTCCAGACCGATCGGTGTATGACATCAAAGTACCGCGAGAGTGATTCAAAAGCATACGGAGCCGTTAGCTCTCGCGGTATTTTGATTAGATTAGATTAGATTAGATTCAACTTTATTGTCATTACACAAGTACAAGTACAAGGCAACGAAATGCAGTTTAGGTCTAACCAGAAGTGCAATAGCAGCAAGTGCAGGATATACAATGGTTGCATAAGTGCAGGACATGGAAATATACTGAATATATATAAATATGTATAAATAAATAGAAAGATGGTTATTACTATAAACAGAACTGAATTTACAGGTGAGTATGTACAGTGAATTAATATACAGATGGCTATTACTATAAACAGAATGTACAGGTGAATATGTACTATGAATAATATACAGATGGCTAGTACTTTAAACAGAATTTTTACAGTTAGAGGTATACAATAATATGTTAGGCAAGATGAGGAATATAGCAGTGGATTAAGGTAGTGCAATAAATTATGGACAGAGCTATCCGAAAAAAAGTGTAAAAGTGCAGTGGAAAGTGGTTGCATATTACAGTTAGAAGTACGGTGCAAAATGCAAATGTAAACATTGGTACTATAAATACAGTCGGCAGTGCAAATGAGCATAATCCAGTTAAGATATGGTAGTGCAGAATGCATAAGTAAACAGTTGTTACTGTAATAAAGAGTCGGTAGTGCAAATAACAAAGTGAAGGCAGATGTGAGGTAGGAGAGTTAGCAGTTTATGAGGGAAGTGGATCAACGGGGGTTTGAGTTCAGTAAAGAGACCGCTCTGGGGAAAAAACTGTTCTTTAGTCTGCTGGTTCTGGTCCGGAGAATCCTGAAACGCCTGCCGGAGGGCAGGAGAGAAAACAGTCTGTGGGCTGGGTGAGAGGAGTCCTTGAGGATGCTGCGAGCTCGATGCAGACAGCGTTTTCTCTGGATGTGCTCGATGGCAGGTAGTGGAGTCCCTGTGATGCGCTGGGCAGTTTTCCCCACCCGCTGCAGTGCCTTGCGCTCCGCAACAGAGCAGCTCCCATATCATACTGCGACACAGTTGGTCAGGATGCTTTCTATTGCGCAGCGATAGAAGTTCACCAGGATAGCCGAGGAGAGCTGATTCTTCCTCAGGAAGAAGAGGCGCTGGTGAGCCTTCTTGACCAGGCTGGAGGTGTTGGTCGTCCACGACATGTCCGCCGAGATGTGGATCCCCAGGAACTTGAAACTGGAGACAGGAGAGAAAAACACGCTCAACAGCCATTCAATTGATGTGGATGGTGTCGTGTGTGCCTCTTGACTCCTTCCTGAAGTCCACGATGAGCTCCTTCGTTTTGGTGGTGTTGAGGAGCAGGTTATTATCAGCGCACCATGTGGCCAGGTGCTGGATCTCCTCCCTATAGGCAGTCTCATCGTTGTTGCTGATGAGCCCAATCACCGTAGTGTCGTCCGCAAACTTGACGATGGAATTAGATCCATACACAGGCTTGCAGTCGGAGGTAAAGAGGGAGTAGAGAAACGGACTTAGCACACAGCCCTGTGGTACGCCAGTGTTGAGTGTGATGGATGTGGAGCAGTTGGATCCTGATCGAACATTCTGGGGTCTGTCAGTTAGGAAGTCCAAAATCCAGTTACACATTGAAGTGTTGATGCCCAGGTCTCCAAGTTTGGCTATTAACTTGGTTGGGATGACAGTGTTGAATGCTGAGCTGAAGTCAACAAACAGCATGCGTGCATAAGTGTTCTTATGGTCCAGATGGGTGAGCACAGAGTGCAGTGCCATGGAAACTGCATCCTCTGTGCTCCTATTGCTGCGGTAGGCAAACTGATGTGAGTCCAATGTGGATGGTAGAGTCTTTTAGGTGTTCTAGGACCAGCCGCTCAAAGCACTTCATAACGATGGGTGTGAGTGCTACAGGGCGGAAGTCATTAGGGCACCTCGGGCTAGAGTGTTTCGGCACTGGCACAATGGAAGTGCGTTTGAAGCATGTTGGTACAGCTGCTTGGGCAAGAGACAGGTTGAAAATGTCCGTAAAAACCCCAGCGAGCTGCTCCGCACATGCCCTGAGAACACGACCAGGGATGTTGTCTGGTCCAGCAGCCTTGTGTGCGCTGATCCGGCTCAGTGCCTTGCAGACATCTGTGGAGGAGAGTGTGATTGGTGGGTGGTCAGCTGAGGGTTTGAGCTTGGTGGCAGTTTCTCTGTTGTCTCTTTCAAAACGAGCATAAAAGTAATTTAGCTCGTTCAGGAAGTTGACATCAGTGGCTGCGGGGGTGGAGTGGGTGGGTTTGTAATCACTGATGGCCTGAATGCCCTGCCACATGCGTCGAGGGTCAGAGTTGGAAAAGTGTCCCTCTATCTTTAGCTTGTAGCAGTGCTTGGCCTTTTTGATGCCCCTCTTCAGGTTTGCTCTGGATGTACTGTAGGCTTGTGCATCTCCTGATCTGAAGGCAGTATTGCGTGACTTCAGCAGGAGTCGAACTTCCCTGTTCATCCAAGGCTTCTGATTTGGGTATGTGGTGATCTGTTTCTGGGTTGTAACATTGTCAATGGTGGTATTGATATGATCCAATACAGAAGAAGTGTATGAGTCAATGTCCGTGTGAGCGCCACTGGTGGCTTGAGAAGCAAACACACTCCAGTCTGTGTTTAGAAACCTTTCCTGGAGTGTGGAATCAACCCCCGCAGGCCACACCTTGATGGTCTTCACTGATGGCTTCACACGGTTGATGAGGGGTGAATATTTGGGGCTGAGGAACAAAGAGAGGTGGTCTGACTGTCCCAGGTGGGGGAGGGGTGTTGCAACGTAAGCTCCAGCAATGTTTGTGTAAACATGATCTAAGGTTTTGTTTCCTCTGGTGTGGCAGGAAACATGCTGGTGAAACTTGGGTAGCACTGACTTTAAGTTTGTGTGATTAAAGTCACCTGCAACAATAAACGCAGCTTCCGGGTGATCAGTCTGTGGTTTACTGATGGCTGCGTGAAGTTCTTTCATAGCAAGCTTGGCATCAGCATCCGGAGGAATATAGGCTGCAGTGATAATGGTGGAAGTGAACTCCCGCGGTAGATAAAACGGTCTACATTTAACCATGAGAAACTCAAGGTTAGCTGAACAATGACTCCCAACAATAGCAGAGTTTGTGCACCAAGCTTTGTTAATGTAAATGCACAATCCACCGCCTCTGGTTTTACCGGAGCCATCTAGTGTTCTATCCGCCCGGAGTGTGTGGCGTCCCGCTAGCTCAATAGCGGTGTCCGGTATTCCGCTGTTTAACCAGGTTTCCGTGAAGATTAGGACGTTACAGTTCAAAAGTTTCTTACTGTGTGTGATGCTGAGTCGAATCTCCTCCATTTTGTTCACTAGCGATCGTACATTGGCAAGGAAAATGCTGGGTAAAGAGAGCCGGTAAGGAGTTAGCCTTAGCTTAGCTCTTAGTCCTCCACGCTTACCCCGCCTTTGTTTACGATCACAGCGCCGCCTTCTTGCACTTCCGCCCGGCCGGGCAGAGCGCATCGCCTCGGGCGTCCTAGCGATCTCAGGAAGGAGTCGAAGATTGTCCATAAAACTGTCGGAAATTCGCAAACCAATATCCAAAAGCTCACAGCGGGTGTACGTTGTAAAGGCACAACTGTTCTGTACGAACAGACCCGAGATGAACAAGAAAAATACCGCAAAATTGCAGAATCTGGAGAGAACCTGAGCCTCGCGATCTACTCGCGCCGCCATCTTGGTTAATCTTGGTTAATAATGATGTCATACACCGATCGGTCTACCCCAGGCATTCTCAACCCTGATCCTCGAGGGCCACTGTCCTGCAGAGTTTAGCTCTAACCCTAATCAAACACACCTGAACCAGCTAGTTAAGCATTTCAGGATTACTGAAAATTTACAGGCAGGTGAGTTTGATCAAGGTTGAACCTAAACTCTGCAAGACAGTGGCCCTTGAGGACCAGGGTTGAGAACCCCTGGTCTACGCAGTTCTGCGCCGCATCAAGTCAAACACACCTAAAGGCTAACAGGAACAAAACCACAGGAACTGAAAATCAGACACAGCAAGAAAAATGAATATCAAAATAAAAGTCCCAGAACAATAAACACAGAATTGTGACAAATATTAGTCTACATTAAATATTTGTATTTCTGATCACCATCTTTCTGATAACATTTGGAAAAAAAAAATCCATATTTCTTATGCTAATATTCAGCCCCTTATATGTTCATTAAGGGATACTCCACCCAATAATGAAAATTGTCTCGTCGTTTATTAATTGATTCACGCCATTCCAGATGTATGATGATCTTTCTTCAGATAAACACACAGTTTTTAAACAGGGGCCTCCAAAGTTGCCCACAGAAAACAAACATGACCGTTATCATGCAACTCCAGTTGATGAAATAATGTCTTCTAAAACGAAAAAAAAAAAAAAAAAATTTTTAACTATGCTTTAACATTGCTTTGAGCCATGTCATGATTTCACGCTTGACATAAAGGTCAGCATGTTGTGAAACGTGATGTATGGGCGTTGTGAAATTTGTGTGAGGTGTCAAGTTTGTTTTGTTTTTTAAAAATCATCTTTGGAGGTCTCATACATTTGCATTATAGGGACTCAGAGATGGAGTAATTTTTTCGTTTACCTGAAGAAAAAAAAAAATTTGGTGCCCCCCCAGTACTTAATATTGAGTGTACAGAAAAAGAAGTGTAGTATTTTTATTCAGTTTAGTTCACCTCAGTCCATGTTGCCAGCCAGTTACAGGCAAATAAAATGCACCACATATTTGAAGACATACTGTATGTGACAATGAACCCTTTTTTTAATGTATTATACACTTGTGCAGTCAAACCAAAATGTATTCAGACACCTTCAACATTTTCTCACATTATCACAGTTTATTCGCTGTAGTTAAGAAAATGGTAATAAAATATGACAAGAACTGTCAGAACAAATTCATCTTGATAATGTCGGATAACTATGATAGAAATGTATGTAATGGATTACAATAAACTAATCAGCTGTCAGCTGTTCAATTTAAATACACAATTAGATGATACCAATTTAGGTCAACCAATGACCAAGCAATGCTTCATTTTGTTCAGTCTGTGGTGTAAAAGGTCGCATTGACAATTAAAGAAAAAACACTTCAGCAAAACATGGTCAGGTCAAAGTGTCTGAATAATTTTGGTCCTCTGGTTTACTGGCAGTCACTGTGTGAAGAATGTTTGGCTATAATATGTCACAGTTTAATTTATTTTTCTATGCTCACTTACATTACCTATAATTAACTATAGTGTCCTACACCCACTAGTAAAAAAAATATATCTGGTGTCTGAATAATTTTTGGTTTGACTGTATCTATATTCATCATCTGTGTGATTCAAGTGTGATATGTGTTTGATGATGTAGCAGGGCATTTCAAATGAACAAATATAATCAAGTGAAGTGAACTTCTGCAGACACCCCCTGCTGAGTTTGTATGGAGCTGTGAAACTGCGTGGGGACCCTGTGAATTGTAACACGGCTTTAAACTTTGATGCTCAACAGCATTTGTGCTATGAACACAGTATGTACATAGAAGAAACACAGCCACTGATAAGCACCCTAGCAACCACCCAGAACACCCTAGCAACCGCTTAGCAGCATGCTATAACACTCAGAACGTCTCCGGTTACGAATGTAACCATTCTGCGTCAGCTTGACGCTACGGGGAACGCCTCCAGCGTGACTGGTGCCTGAAATCACTATCAAAAAACTCAATCCTATTGACCGGCGACAGCCTATGATGTCATCAAGGTGCGACCAGGAAGTATATAAGGGCGCCTTGCCAACATGACAGTATCTAATCGTCTGAAGGGACTGTTTTCGGCAGGCAGGCCCTGCGGCATGGCACAGCGACACAGCGTCTCGTTCCCTGTTCTCAGGGAACAATGGTTACATTCGTAACCTGAGACGTTCCCTTTCGAAAGGAAACTCACGCTGCGTCAGCTTGACGCTATGGGGAACGATATACCCACGCCGCCATGCTGACGGGAGTGCATGCCCACTGGCAGTGACAACTGTCAAGACAAGCAAATTCTACTGAAATGCCTGAACTCCCCTTCTGGTCACATTAGGCTGTCAGTGACAGCGCTCCCTACGGTCATAGCCCAAGCTATCACCCAAGAAGGAACCTTCACACACATGAGGTCCTTCCCAGGCCCTGCTCGAAGGCCTGGAACCACCCATTCGACTTAGAAGGGGTTCCTTTAAGGGAACGTGGCAAGGGAACTACTAGGGAACCCTATGCCAGTCACTATTCGGGAGGTTCTCACCGAATGCCACCAGGGAGACCTGACCAGGTGACCCAGTCTGTTATGGGACACGTAATACGGTCAACCCTGTCTGTACAGTACAGAGCCTCTGGTACTCGCCTCCGAAGAGGCATCCCGCTAGGGTGCTGCAAGAAAGGCAGTAACATCCACTAGCCGGATCTCAGAGACGGGTTATCCTGGAGAGCAGCTCTCAGCAAAGTGCTATATAACCCTTGCTAGCGAGGGGAGTTTAGCCGCTCGATCCTCGGATCTACCAAGCACCTACTTTAAAACGTGCTTAGGAGGCCAGAGGCCTTACAGGCTGATTATGCCAGGGAGGCCCAGAGGGGCCTACAACCCTTAACCAGCGCCAAGCGGCCGTAAGCTCATAGTAGACCCTCATTCGAGAGGAGCTCATAAGCCTGCCTGGTAGGTAGCCATGCAGTAGGCAAACTATGAAAGTCCCCTCCCGTGGGGACCGCATAGCAGCAGTAACGTCTCGTCGTGCTAGGGTAAGAACACCGCCTCCAGGTCTCGCGAACGGCCAGAGACCGGCGCCTGATAGCGGGTGACCACTAGCTGTCAGCGTAAAGCCAGTTGTGCGTTCCCGCCAGGGGAACTCGTTCCCCATGGAGGCCGAGAGGAGCCTTCACCTGGTAACCCTTGCCGACTGCTCGCGTGTCCAACAGCGGAGCTCGCCCTCAGGAAGGCCATACGGGCCTGAAACCTGATCGCAGTCGTGCTAGCCCTCGAGTTAGCTGGGAAGACCAGGGACTCGCTTCATCAGGGAGGCCAAGCGGGCCTACCAACTGCAAAGATATCGGGCACTCACAGCCTAGCTGAACGTGCTACTCGTAGCACTTCATGCTCACCACACGGCTGGAGACCGGGAGCTCGCTCTCAGGGAGGTACCATGCCTACCATCTGACAGCAGAACGTGCCGCTCACGGCACTTCACGCTCACCAGAGCGTGCCCTCAGAGGAGGCCACGTAGGCCTACTACTCCAAGCGAATCCCCTCAGGGAAGCCCTGTGCAGCTTGCCTGATAGCATCCCATGCTACGATCCGTTACCGAACCTGGGGACCGGGGAACGATTTCAGGGAGGCGCAATGCCTCCACCTGATAGCAGAGCGTGCCGCCCATAGCCAGAATGTGCTACTCATAGCACTTCATGGTCACCGCCTCAGCGGCTGCACTCAGGGAGGCCAGCACTCATGCTAGCCATCCAGTGCCTACTACCAGCCATCGAGGGACTCAATGCCAGAGGTGCCCCCTCGGGGGAGACCAGGCAGCGCCTGCTGACCACAGCAGGCCCTCAGGGAGGCCACTCGGGCCTCCACCTGAGCGAAGGTTACCCAAACCGAGAGCCTACCCCTCAGGGCGGCCTCAACGAAGGCTGGCTGCTGCGCCTGGGCTGGCGGCAGATGTCTGCTGCTGACGCCTGGAAATCCAGATCTCACCTGGGAACTCATCCCCAGGGAGACTACGAGGTTACTGCTGACGTCGACACCAGTGGAGAAGATCCTCCAAGGCCCACTCGTGGGCCATGGCGTCGAGACTTCCTTGCAGGGAGGCCGGTTCACGCCTACTACCTGTCCTGAATTCCAGCTGCCCAGACTGCCCAAGCTGGCTACTAACAACCAGCTGGCTCCTACACCCGCACCTGGGGCTGGCTCCATCCCAGAGGCAGCTAGGGACAACCGCTTCGCCGTGTCCTAGGGCCCCCCGGACGGCGCAGTCTCTCGGGCAGCGCCTACAAACATGGACCTAATCACATTGCCAACAGCAGTGTACTCAGCGAAAGTGCTTAAACAAACACCCTCTAAAGCGAGGGGAGTACAACTTACGTCACCTGCCTCGGGGCGGCTGTCTTACTTTCCATGCAGCGGCCACCATAAGTAAGAAGGCGTCAGCCATTGGCAATGCTCGGGCCTCAGGGGAGCATCCGACCAGAACCTCCACAGAGGTTTATCCGATGTTTAGTTCAACCCGAGCCCTAAAGGAGGTGGAGCAGAGACATAGAGCAAGGGTGAAACAATACCTTTTCTTTTAGAAAATATAGAACCCACCGGCCAAACATCCTCCAGGAAGAGGCCGGGGGCCGCCAAAAGATGGCGGCCACCAAGCTCTGAAAGGCGGAAACGGCAGATAAAGTCTGATCGCAAACCAGCGAAAGACGCTTCACTCCGCCCCACGACCACTGGCAAAGTCGCTGTCTGCTGCAACACCCCGACTGCGTTACTCGTAACCCCAGAACGCAGAGAAGGGGGCGGGTCTTGGCCGGACGACTCTGTAACAAGAGGAGGCTGAAACAAGGATGCATAAACCACGCCATGTTCTTATATCAAAAGACAGGCCAGGGGCGAACAACCTTCATTAAAAGGGAACGCCCCCATCCTTGACAAAGCCTAGGCCAAGTAGTGCGACATAAGAACGCACTAGATCTACTCAGGGCTCGGGAAAGAAATATTATCACCTCTAATATTACACATTGAGGCCCCGAACCCCTTTTCCCAAAGCCCCGCAGAGCTGGGCGCAGATCTTACTACAGCTCGCGCATTAGCGCGTACCCGGTCTTCAGCTACTTCCCACTTTTACGCTAGGAAAACACAGCTAGCCCTCTACACTACAAGCCCTCGAGCAAGAGCGTGAATTAATCACCCACATAGTGGGAAAAATAACACGGAGAGGCAGCAAGACTCAACTAGCAAAAGTGAGGCATACACACACAACCACATAATGTTGCAAAGAAGATCGTTCTTAGCTTACTCACGGGGAGCTGCAGGCCCTGCGAAATCCCTCGATGATCCAAAATCTCCCCAAGCAACCCCTCAGGGGAGCGACGGTCAAAAAGTCCTGAAAAACACAGTTTTGAAAATGTTTCGCCCTCATAGAGGGGGACTTACCAATCGCTCCTCGCGGTGCTTCAACCCAGCCATCGAGCTAATATCCGCCCGCCATCCTGAGGGGGGCGCTTTTAACAAACAAACCAGGCGGGCCGGCAGAGTCTTACATTTTCTGCTCATCATAGGCCCACCGGCCTGATGTAAAGCGCCCGGGGGAAAGCCAGAGGAAGGGAAAAAGGCAGCGTTCAACTCCGCGTCCTCGAGGGCGGAGTCCGCTGCCTGCGCTGGTTCCGGTTACCAGCCCCGGCTTCCTTCCTCTTCCTGTTGCGGGTGTCCCGCCTCCCCTGCGCCCCAGTCCTCCGCGGCGGGGCGCTCGAGAGGCGACGCTGGCTTGCTGTTCCCATCTCCAGCCCTCAGACTGGAACGGGCCGGGGACACCCGACTGCCTGGGCGTGGTCCCGGACCTCAGCGGGATGCATGTTCTAAATGCTGCCGAGCACGCCTTTGTCACAGATGTCTCTCCGTGGCCACCGTCGCCGCCATCGGCGCAATCTGTACGGTGGCCCGGAGAGCGAAAACCGCGGTCCGGCGCGACTCGACTTCCACCTCAGGGGGTCCCTCCCCCTGATCGAGGTCCCTCAGCAGGTCTGCCTGGTACGCCTGCAACACAGCTGTGGTGTGCAAAGCCGCCGCAGCGTGACCCACTGACATGTACGCCCTGCCATTCAGGCATTAGACCGGCAGGGTGGGAGCCACAGTGTCGCAGGCCGCCCAGAGGCGAGATAAACATAACATCTCGTCCACGGGCAGCCCCGACACATACCCAGCCAGGCAATCCCTCGACATCAGCGAAATTTAGCTCGCCGATGTCGACAGATGCAGGGCTGAGTATGGTTTCTTCCATCCCCTCGAGATCTGCTGATGGAGACCTGGAAGGAATGGAAGACTCCCAGGAGTTGGGAGGTCATGGGCGGAGAGAAACCGATCGTCCAAACTGTTTGGACGCTCAGCCTCTCTCCTCACGCGCCGCAAAGGCAGCTGCAGTCTACCCGCAGCGCGTTCCCTGACCTCCAGCAACTCCCCGTACATGGGACAGGATGGTTTGAAGAGCTTTAGCATCTTTAACTGACTCACCCATCCTCTGCTCGAGCCTCTCGCGATCCGGATCGTCCTCGAGAACATAACTGTCTCCAAGCGACGAGCCAGATCCATCTGGGAAGCGCATTTGGTGTTTAGACGCCGCTCAGCCTCAGCTCGAGCGTGGCCGTTCCCAGATGCAGAAACCTCTCCCCTCGAGAAGAGGTCCCGCCGAGAGCGGGGCGTTTCCAGAAGACAACGCTCGTAAATACTTTCACAAGAGGTTCTCAAACCTCTCGTGCGTGCTCTTCTCCCAGGCAGTAAACACAAAGTGTGTGTGTATCCAAAGCGCAAGCTACACAAACACACTTCATTGTTATCCTTCTTGTAGACGTTTCACGTGAAGACAGGCAAAACAGTCCCTGAAGACGAAAAGATACTGTCATGTTGGCAAGGCGCCCTTATATACTTCCTGGTCGCACCTTGATGACATCATAGGCTGTCGCCGGTCAATAGGATTGAGTTTTTTGATAGTGATTTCAGGCACCAGTCACGCTGGAGGCGTTCCCCGTAGCGTCAAGCTGACGCAGCGCGAGTTCCCTTTCGAAAGGGAACACCTTAGAGACCCTGAGAAAAATAATTATTTCTCTGTCACTCTTATTCCTCATTGCGTAACAACAGCTTTTATAAGGTTGTCCTATTCTAATTAGCATATTTCATTCAAGCAAGGCTTTGTCGTCTGACAGATCTTTACAGATTCATTACGCCACCAAATCTACCCCAGGACTATGGGCTTTAAGATCTCTGGATTACAGACTGAAAGATGAGAATGTCAGTTGTGGGTGGTGGGGTCTCTAGAGGAGGGCTTCTTTCATCTTGGCAGGATGCTCCTTGGATATTCCGTGGCTAATCCATCCGTTCAGTCACAGCGAATCAAGACGAAGGGATTCCTGTCTGAAGTTTGAGAAGGGAAAATGGGAAAAGTAATGCAATATTTCCTGCCTAGCAATGATTTTCGCCATGATAGTCCATGATATAACACTTGTCTCTTGTCCACGGTCTGGATCTAATAAATAGGCTAAAATTCATATATGCAGTGACTTAAAAACACCTATGATAAAAATGTTTTTTACATTTCTGAATTAAAAATCATGTTGATTTTTTTTTGCAGGGCATTAAGTTAAAAATGTACTTATTAAAAAGGTATTACTAAAATCAAATATATTTTTCCTAAATACAGATTTTGGTATAATAAATACAAAGTTTTGTCATGAAACAGATGGCACAGGCTTTATTTGCTTGCAATTCACTATAGTGCACAGCTGATTGGTTCCTGCTGTATCAGTAGCCAAAGAGCTCGCTGTTCAACCTTCAAATACTTGGTCAGCATTTGCTATAGCAGTGCAGCGTGCTTTCAGAAACCCTCCACCTATATACAGCCGCAACAATAACCAACAGCAGCAGCACCAATAACAGTACAGATCCAATTTTGCGGCACGACTGAAGCATGGTGTTGTGACGCTTCCGCTCATGTGTATGTTGATGGGCGTACCTCGAGTTTACCACTATGGGTGTGCTTTTGAGTCAGCGGGGAATGAAAAAGAAAGGACCCGCGCAAGACTTCCCCCAGTCTCCATGTGCTCTACCTTTATTGGATAGTTGCATCTGCCAGGTTTTTTGTCGCGCAGCATTTCTTCAAATGAAGCGCCGCCTTCCCGGGATGCTTTGTGGACGCGTTAAAGTTGCTTGACGTCACCCATAGGAATAAAGTGGAGTGTGACGCGACAGAAGTATCGCACGGACAAGTGAATCCGCACCCTGAGAACAGCAGCAGCAGCAGCAGCAATAACAGCAGCAACAAATAACCAACAGCAGCAGCAATAACAGCAGCAACAAATAACCAACAGCAGCAATAACAGCAGCAACAAATAACCAACAGCGGCAGCAATAACCAACAGCAGCAGCAATAACCAACAGCAGCAGCAATAACCAACGGCAGCGGCAACAACAATAAGCAGCAGCAGCAGCAATAACAGCAGCATTAATAACCAACAGCAGCAGCAGCAAAAACCAACAGCAGCAACATATAACCAACAGCAGCTGTAATAAAAGCAGCAACAAATAACCAACAGCAGCAGCAATAACCAAAAGCGGCAGCAATAACCAACAGCAGCATCAACAATAAGCAGCAGCAGCAATAACAGCAGCAGCAATAACAGCAGTAGCAGCAATAACCAAACAGGGCAGCAATAACCAACAGCAGCAGCAATAACCAATGGCAGCAGCAACAACAATAAGCAGCAGCAGCAATAACAGCAGCAGCAAAAACCAACAGCAGCAATAACAGCAGTAGCAGCAATAACCAATGGCAGCAGCAACAACAATAACTGCAGCAGCAATAACCAACAGCAGCAGCAACAATAACCAGCAGCAAGAATAACAGCAGCAGCATTAACCACCAGCAGACAGCAGCAGCATTAACCAACAGCAGACAGCAGCAGCATTAACCAACAGCAGCAGCAATAACTAACAGCAGCAGCAGCCATAACAGCAGCAGCCATAACAGCAGCAGCAATAACCAACAGCAGCAGCAATAACAGCAGCAGCAGCCATAACAGCAGCAGCATTAACCAACAGCAGCAGCAATAACCAACAGCAGACAGCAGCAGCAGCCATAACAGCAGCAATAACCACCAGCAGCAGCCATAACAGCAGCAGACAGCAGCTGCAGCCATAACAGCAGCGGCATTAACCAACAGCACCAGCACCAGCCATAACAGCAGCAGCATTAACCAACAGCAGCAGCAATAACCAACAGCAGACAGCAGCAGCAGCCATAACAGCAGCAGCAATAACCAACAGCAGCCATAACAGCAGCAGCATTAACCAACAGCAGCAGTATTAACCAGCAGCAGCAGCCATAACAGCAGCAGCAATAACCAACGGCAGACAGCAGGAGCAGCCATAACAGCAGCAGCAATAACCAACAGCAGCCATAACAGCAGCAGCCATAACAGCAGCAGCAATAACCAACAGCAGACAGCAGCAGCCATAACAGCAGCAGCATTAACCAACAGCACCAGCAGCAGCCATAACAGCAGCAGCAATAACCACCAGCAGCAGCAATAACCAACAACAGACAGCAGCAGCAGCCATAACAGCAGCAGCAATAACCAACAGCAGTCATAACAGCAGCAGCATTAACCAACAGCAGCAGCAATAACCAGCAGCAACCATAACAGCAGCAGCATTAACCAACAGCAGCAGCCATAACAGCAGCAGCAATAACCAGCAGCAGCCATAACAGCAGCAGCATTAACCAACAGCAGCAGCAATAACCAACAGCAGCAGCAGCCATAACAGCAGCAGCAATAACCAACAGCAGACAGCAGGAGCAGCCATAACAGCAGAAGCAATAAACAGCAGCAATAACCAACAGCATCAGCAATAACAACCAACAGCATCAGCAATAACAACCAAAAGCAGCAGCAATAACCAACAGCAGCAGCAATAACCAACAGTATCAGCAAAAACAACTACCAGCAGCAGCAATAACCAACAGCAGCAGCAATAACCAACAGCAGCAATAACTGCTGCAGCAATAACCAACAGCAGCAGCAATAACAACCAACAGCAGCAGCAATAACCAACAGCAGCAGCAACAACAGCAGCAGCAATAACTGCTGCAGCAATAACCAACAGCAGCAGCAATAACCACCAACAGCAGCAATAACAGCAGCAGCAATAACTGCTGCAGCAATAACCAACAGCAGCAGCAGCAATAACTGCTGCAGCAATAACCAACAGCAGCAATAACTGCTGCAGCAATAACCAACAGCAGCAATAACTGCTGCTGCAATAACCAACAGCAGCGGCAACAACAGCAGCAGCAATAACAACCAACAGCAGCAGCAATAACCAACAGCAGCAGCAACAACAGCAGCAGCAATAACTTCTGCAGCAATAACCAACAGCAGCAGCAATAACCAATAACAGCAGCAGCAATAACTGCTGCAGCAATAACCAACAGCAGCAGCAGCAATAACCAACAGCAGCAATAACTGCTGCTGCAATAACCAACAGCAGCGGCAACAACAGCAGCAGCAATAACCAACAGCAGCAGCAATAACCAACAGCAGCAGCAATAACTGCAGCAGCAATAACCAGCAGCAGCAATAACTGCAGCAGCAATAACCAACAGCAGCAATAACTGCTGCAGCAATAACCAACAGCAGCAATAACTGCTGCAGCAATAACCAACAGTAGCAGCAATAACCAACAGCAGTAGCAGCCATAACCGCAGCAATAACTGCAGCAGCAATAACCAACAGCAGTAGCAATAACCAACAGCAGCAGCAATAACCAACAGCAGTAGCAGCCATAACAGCACCAATAACTGCAGCAGCAATAACCAACAGCAGTAGCAATAACCAACAGCAGCAATAACTGCTGCAGCAATAACCAACAGCAGCAATAACCAACAGCAGTAGCAGCCATAACAGCAGCAATAACTACAGTAGCAGCAATAACCAACAGCAGCAGCAGCAATAACCAACAGCAGCAGCAATAACCAACAGCAGTAGCAATAACCAACAGCAGCAGCAATAACCAACAGCAGTAGCAGCCATAACAGCAGCAATAACTGCAGCAGCAATAACCAACAGCTGTAGCAATAACCAACAGCAGCAATAACCAACAGCAGCAGCAATAACCAACAGCAGTAGCAGCCATAACAGCAGCAATAACTGCTGCAGCAATAACCAACAGCAGTAGAAATAACCAACAGCAGCAATAACCAACAACAGCAGCAATAACCAACAGCAGCAGCAATAACCAACAGCAGTAGCAGCCATAACAGCAGCAATAACTGCTGCAGCAATAACAGCAGCAGCAATAACCAACAACAATAGCAATAACCAACAATAGCAATAACCAACAGCAGTAGCAGCAATAACCAACAGCAGCATATCAGATCTATTCCAATCTAAGACCAAACATGTCAACATTGTCATATCCATTACAATGCCAAACAATTCAAGAGTTGTCATGACAAAAATATTATATATATATATATATATATATATATATATATATATATATATATATATAAATATAATGTGTGTGTATATATGTGTGTGTATATATGTGTATATATATATATGTGTATATATGTGTGTGTGTATATATATATATATATTATATATATAATGTATGTATTATATGTGTATATGTGTATATATATATACAGTGAGGAAAATAAGTATTTGAACACCCTACTCTTTTGCAAGTTCTCCCACTTAGAAATCATGGAGGGGTCTGAAATTGTCATCGTAGGTGCATGTCCACTGTTAGAGACATAATCTAAAAAAAAAAATCCAGAAATCACAATGTATGATTTTTTAACTATTTATTTGTATGATACAGCTGCAAATAAGTATTTGAATACCTGTCTATCAGCTAGAATTCTGACCCTCAAAGACCTGTTAGTCTGCCTTTAAAATGTCCACCTCCACTCCATTTATTATCCTAAATTAGATGCACCTGTTTGAGGTCGTTAGCTGCATAAAGACACCTGTCCACCCCATACAATCAGTAAGAATCAAACTACTAACATGGCCAAGACCAAAGAGCTGTCCAAAGACACTAGAGACAAAATTGTACACCTCCACAAGGCTGGAAAGGGCTACGGGGAAATTGCCAAGCAGCTTGGTGAAAAAAGGTCCACTGTTGGAGCAATCATTAGAAAATGGTAGAAGCTAAACATGACTGTCAATCTCCCTCGGACTGGGGTTCCGTGCAAGCTCTCACCTCGTAGGGTCTCAATGATCCTAAGAGAGGTGAGAAATCAGCCCAGAACTACACGGGAGGAGCTGGTCAATGACCTGAAAAGAGCTGGGACCACAGTTTCCAAGGTTACTGTAGGTAATACACTAAGACGTCATGGTTTGAAATCATACATGGCACGGAAGGTTCCCCTGCTTAAACCAGCACATGTCCAGGCCCGTCTTAAGTTTGCCAATGACCATTTGGATGACCCAGAGGAGTCATGGGTGAAAGTGATGTGGTCAGATGAGACCAAAATAGAACTTTTTGGTCATAATTCCACTAAATGTGTTTGGAGGAAGAAGAATGATGAGTACCATCCCGAGAACACCATCCCTACTGTGAAGCATGGGGGTGGTAGCATCATGCTTTGGAGGTGTTTTTCTGCACATGGGACAGGGCGACTGCACTGTATTAAGGAGAGGATGACCGGGGCCATGTATTGCGAGATTTTGGGGAACAACCTCCTTCCCTCAGTTAGAGCATTGAAGATGGGTCGAGGCTGGGTCTTCCAACATGACAATGACCCGAAGCACACAGCCAGGATAACCAAGGAGTGGCTCTGTAAGAAGCATATCAAGGTTCCGGCGTGGCCTAGCCAGTCTCCAGACCTAAACCCAATAGAGAATCTTTGGAGGGAGCTCAAACTCCGTGTTTCTCAGCGACAGGCCAGAAACCTGACTGATCTAGAGAAGATCTGTGTGGAGGAGTGGGCCAAAATCCCTCCTGCAAACCTGGTGAAAAACTACAGGAAACGTTTGACCTCTGTAATTGCAAACAAAGGCTACTGTACCAAATATTAACATTGATTTTCTCAGGTGTTCAAATACTTATTTGCAGCTGTATCATACAAATAAATAGTTAAAAAATCATACATTGTGATTTCTGGAATTTTTTTTTTTTTAGATTGTCTCTCACAGTGGACATGCACCTACAATGACAATTTCAGACCCCTCCATGATTTCGAAGTAGGAGAACTTGCAAAATAGCAGGGTGTTCAAATACTTATTTTCCTCACTGTATATACATATGTATATATGTGTATATATATATGTATATGTGTGTTTTTATATATGTATTTGTATATACTTATATGTAATTTTTGTCCACAGAATCAAAGCCATGTTGTCCAAACAACATACAGCAATATGCAGAAAAAATATCAGACCCTGCAGACCCTCGTTATGTCAAGATTAATGTCTTTTAAAAAAAACAAGAGGTTACTAAATGTCATGTGGTGTGATTCAGTCAAATTTAATTATACTTATGAATTAACAATTCATGATATTTGAGAAAGAAAGCTATGGATGTATGGATTTTTGGATGTTAAATATTACATCCCTCCGTAATATACAGTATATGGAAATTAATTCCCCTGAATTACATGCTATTTATTTTATTTGTAAAATGTCCTTTTTTTCAATTTTGAAACAGGAAAGCTCTTACAGCAGTAGTACAGCAGTAAAAATACTTCCAAAATGCATCAAGTGAATGTGCAATAAGAATGTGATGCTGTGACTCATTTGTATTCATGAGTCCTGATGATCTGAGAGCTGATTTGGAGGAAACAGAAATGTAACCTAGATTCAGTGACTTTGCAGTAAAAGATGCAAGCACAACACAAACAACAAGCACTGTGAGGATAAAAGCACGCTCAAACATGAGTCTGTGATCTCCTCGGTAGAGCAATCAGACTCTGATATCTCATTAAAGGTAATTGTTAGTCGTTTCATGGGGGCATGCCACTCTTTTATCGTTATCCTTCTGATTTGACAAGTTTCATTAAGAGAGTCGATTCGAGTTCAGTGTTATTTATGTCTTGCTTTTTGCTATCTCTTGACTTTCTCCGTTTTTCAGACATACTCCAAGATCATGTGCTTGCTCAAGCAGGTAATGGGATTTCAGCTGACAAATGGTTTTACTATGTGGACAAGCACTGAAGTTGATTCTTGTGGTTCAGAGTTCAGGGAAATTTAATATTGAATTCCAGGCCCAGAGGCTTCATATATCAAAACTACAAAACAAGGAAACAATCTATGATAATCTAATATCTTGTAGTGGATCACATATCATCATGTCATTGGTGCATGGTTTTCTGTACCACCCTTTGGGGGAAACTCTCTCAACAAAGTTTTCTGAGAAAATATCAAGAGGACAGAACCTTGTGCAACTTTGCTAGTTAAAGTTAAACATAGCATTAAACAAGGCATTTTAACTTTTTTATTATAGAATAAGCCATATATACACCGATCAGGCATAACATTATGTCCTAATATATTGTTTGTCTCCCCTTTGCTGCCAAAACAGCCCTGACCTGATCGAGGCATTGACTCCACTAGATAACTTTGTTATCTGGCACCAAGACGTTAGCAGCAGATCCTTTAAGTTGCGAGGTGGGGCCTCCATGGATTGGATTTGTTTGTTCGGCACATCCCACAGATGCTCGATTGGATTGACATCTGGGGAATTTGGACACCTCAAACTCGTTGTGCTCCTCAAACCATTCCTGAACCATTTTTGCTTTGTGGCAGGCCCATTACCTGCTGAAAGAGCCACAGCCACCAGGGAATACCATTCCAATGAAAGGGTTTACATGTTCTGCAACAATGCTTTGGTAGATGGTACGTGTTAAAGTAACATCCACATGGATGGCAGGACCCAAGGTTTCCCAGCAGAACATTGCTCAAAGCATCACACTGCCTTCGCCGGCTTGCCTTCTTCCCATAGTGCGTCCTGGTGCCATGTGTTCCCCAGGTAAGCGACGCACACGCACCCGGCCATCCATGTGATGTGAAAACGTGATTCATCAGACCAGGCCACCTTCTTCCATTGATCCAATTGAACTTCTTGAGCAATTTGAGCTCCAGTAGCTCGTCTGTTTGATCGGACCACACAGTCCAGCATTCGCTCTCCACGTGCATCAATGAGCCTTGGCCGCTCATGACTCACCACTGTTCCTTCCTTGGAGCACTTTTGATAGTTACTGACCACTGCAGAGCGGGAACACCCCACAAGAGCTGCAGTTTTGGAGATGCTCTGACCCAGTCGTCTAGCCATCACAATTTGGCCCTTGTCAGACTCGCTCAAATCCTTACGCTTGCCCAATGTTCACTTGCTGCCTAATATATCCCACCCACTAACAAGTGCCGTGATGAAGAGATAATCAGTGTTATTCACTTCACCTGCCAGGGGTTATAATACCTGGTCGGTCTATGCTTTCTTAATAAAATGACTATTGGTTTCAGTTTATATATTTAATCTGTGTAACACATCTACTAGCTTCTAAGCTTAATCATTAAACACCATTTTGATATAAAAGATGTTTGTGTTATGTCCAGAATAGAGGGAAGATGAGGTGAGGCTTAACGGATCTTTTAGCAGCTTAAACTTTATTTTACAAAACCAAAGCGAGTTATCCAACATGAGAAACAACAGAACAAAACAGATTGTTAAAGCACATTCAAAACCAGACAATGAACAACTAAAAACGAATTGAAAACTAAAAATTTTGGCTATTCAAAACACGACAAAAGCGTTTTGGGGGCCTGAAAACACAAACCTTTGAAAACCGGTTTCAGAGTGCAAGTTTATGAAAACAATAATGTTATCGTCACTGCGTAAACTACAAAAACACAAATTGGTGAAAACGGTGACGTCATGCATGTAAGCCTGCATATATTTACGTTGCTAAGAGTGGTTGCTTTACCGTTGGGTGAAGTGGTCATAGCCGTGTTTTATCATGAATAAAACAGCTATTGACCAATTAGAATTAAGGACTGGAACTAACCCTTTTATAAATAAGCATTACATGTTGTTACATGTTATTACATGTTTTTAGTCGTTTTTGTGTATATGTGTGAACGGGGATTAGTTTGACAACATTGTCATTTACACAAAAGATGCGAAAAAACTCCCATTTTATAGTACTTTGACGTGTAAACGTACCCTAAAATTCCATTAAAATTAAACTGAAACAATAACTATGTGACATATTTCACTGGTGATTTTGTCATGTATGTCAGTGTTTCCCAACCGGGGTGCCGACGAGAGCAGGGGTGCTGTGTAAAAGTCCTTCAAATATATATATATAATTTTTTATTTTTATTTTTTTAAAATAATTCTCTCTTTGTAAACTTTGTTCAGTGCATGCGAGTGCTGCCGTATGTTCGAATATGACAAGTCATTTTCACCGTCATCACCCGGGTGTAGTGCCAGAAGACACGAATGAGAGGTAGCGCGTGTCTCTGTGCACTCATCCAAAAGCGCGCACACGTCTCACAGCGTGCAAATATTGAGTTCTCTTTCAAGTCTTGTTCTTGAACGGACAAACTCACACAAAAAGTATGTCAACATGTCCATCTTGAGTATTCTAGCAGACATAGTCTGTATATGCCTTAAGTAAACTTTATACAGTCGAGAAAGACGACGCATATCCGTGTATTAGGTCTTAAAGGGGCAGTAGCCTTTACTGCTGTCTGTTTAATGTCAAACAACAAAAGACAAGGACATCACTCACCGCTCTTGATTGAATAGCTTTTGTAAGTTTAATAGGATTCATCTTTAATTTATACACTCAAATATGCAATGTTATTTTACATTTGATCAATTTCTGTACCAGAAAACGAATGTTAGACGTACCTGAAAAACCTGAAAAGCATAGTTTATTTTATTAGTAGGCCTATCTTTGCTCAATAGTATTTATTTGTGCTTCTGCTTGTATTTAAATTATTTGTTCTTATTATTTTCTTTATTTTTATTTGACAGTAGTCCTTTTTTCCCTGAACATAGCAAATACTGAACCGTACCAAAACCGTGAACCTAAAACCATGATACAAACCGAACCGTGAGCAAACTGTACCGTTACACCCCTAGCGTAACGTATGCGAGGGGTGCCACAAAATAGAGAACATTTTTAAAGGGTGCCATGACTGAAAAAAGGTTGGGAAACACTGATCTATGTTACAGACAAACTGTGCCACCACACAGTCTGATTAAGTGCCATGCTTCAAGTAACGGTAACATAGTTGACTGAACACTTCGCGCATGTTGTTAGCGCATACACAGTCCCCTCTGACCCAAAGAAAGTTAAAACACTGTTGAGAGATCTTTTGGGAACATGAGAACAAGAGCTTTTTCTAAAGTTTTCATCAAACTGAAACAAAGGTTGCAGAAAATATTTGTGGGAGATAATAATATTATATTATGCTTTCCCTTAATTAGGAATATATTTCTGAAGAAATTTGTTGAATCATCAATGTGTCCCATTTTGCTTTTTTCAAGCTTCAGCATATGTTGAGTTATTCAGTGTGCAGCAGTGAAGGGTCTGTTTGTACTGAACACTTGGCAGAAATGTTCTTCTCATGTTGGATTGATTCTCTGCCACATGAGAGGTGTCTTTGTGCCATTTTTCCAGCGTGTCATCAGGAGCTCAGGTGGCTTTAGCTCTTTGCATCTCCAGCTGCTCACCCTCGCAACAATGGGACTCTATGCTAGTGTGTTTCTTCTTTTACTCATTCTCAGTCTTTTCACATACACTACAAAACACCTAACAGAGTGAGATGACACTTCATTTTCTCAGGAATATGAGTTTATCTCTTTTTGTAAAACACTTTTGAAGAAAAAAAAAGTCTGGGGTTTGAGAGAATAAAAGAGGTCAACTTTGTCAATTCTTTCACTGTTTTTTGAACATTTTTACTGAAATGTGTCCTATGGTGTGACAGAGAAAGAATTAAGAATATAGAGGTGTCGCACCAAAGGACAATAGAAATGAACACTTTTATAGTGGCTCCAAAAAGTGTAATATGTGAACAATTCTGAGACAAAATCTTACCATGTGCACATGTCACAATTGACGATTTAAAATCAGGATATGGTGTCACACCGTAGGACATGGTTTTCAGTGACAAAATGTAGTTCCTTGTGTAAATGTAAATTATTGTCATTTGCTAAAATAGACACTTGCGTTTGTTTATTCGTTGCTTTGGAAAAAAAGAGTCTCAGATAACAAAATACTGGTGTGTGTGACATACGCACACGCGCACACGCACACACACACACACACACACAAGTACATTATACTCTTTTATATATGAATCTTGTGCTGTAAAGGACATTTGATTTCTTTTTTTGACATTGGAACATTCTTTTTTGGGGCATATTCACTTGTAAAAATTGTGTTGTAAGTTTTAGTAGAAGAGCATATTGTTTATGTGTTGTACAGCATTTTATAGTATGGTATAGTATAGTATGTATGTGTGCGTGTGTGAACTGCTGACATAATTTCTTAACCAATGTCTGTTAGTTTTGTTTTCCTAACCTATGGCCAGAGGATGAGAGTCAAACTGTAGGCAAAAGAGCCATTTATGCACCATCTGTCCGACTGGAAGAGCTTGTCTTTGTTAGCAACCGTGCAGAAACCATGGGTGTTATTGGTTATTTATTTGAGCTGACAGTGGTAAATTAGTGAGTAATGGGGGATGTTGCATCATGTTCTATCAACAAGAAAGGGAGCTTTTAACTCATACCGATTGCTTGCTGTATGAACCAATTTAGAGACCAATAGTTTTAAACTCTAAAGATGGTTAGTTGTACTTACTTGTACTACTAGTTGTACTACTATCTTATATGTGTATGTGTGTATATATATATATATATATATATATATATATATATATATATATATATATATATATATATATATATATATACCGATTTGGCAGGTGAAGTGAATAACACTGATTATCTCTTCATCACGGCACCTGTTAGTGGGTGGGATATATTAGACAGCAAGTGAAATTTTTCCTCAAAGTTGTTGTGTTAGAAGCAGGAAAAATGGGCAAACATAAGGATTTGAGCGAGTTTAACAAGGGCCAAATTGTGATGGCTAGACGACTGGGTCAGAGCATCTCCAAAACTGCAGCTCTTGTGGGGTGTTCCCGGTCTGCAGTGGTCAGTCTCTGTCAAAAGTGGTCCAAGGAAGGTGTTCTGTCCTCACTAGACGTAACTTCTCGATCCGGCTAGACAGACAGTGAACAGGCGAGATGTTGGTTCATGGCTTTTAATCTCCCAGTAGTTTGAATCATATCTCGTTAAATTTTAACATTGTAAAACTGTAAACAAACAGAAAATACAGCAGTTAGATTGTTTTCAACATATATATTCAAAGTGCAAAGTACATATTCAACTGAGCAGTATTTACTGCCAAAATAAAGCATTCAAAGAAACATTAAATCCACACATTATGCACTAAACGTCACATTGTCATGTGCATTTAGTAATTATATTAGTATATTATATAAGTTTTAAGTAATGCTTGAAAACTCCAAATTAGCCTAAAAATCCTAACAAAAGACCGCTAGCATATGGCGCTACCTAATGCTCACACTTTGCACTTAGTTTTTAGCAACATTTGCATCTCTAGATTGATACATTTACTGTCAAACATCTTAAACCTACTAAACGTCATGTTTATATGACAAATAATAGCGACTTACAGCCTCATGAGGCCACGACTTCACTGTTAGAGCCACTCTTTAGCCATGACGCTTACACAATGAACTTAACTCAACACGAGTCATGCGGAAGTTACCATACACAATCTTCACCACAAGAGGGCGCTTGAAGGTCTGAATGTTGCTATTGCTTTTTATACATGTATTTTATGTCAAATGTCCCTTCAGGAGCGGGAACAACCCCTGCCTTTGGCGTTAGAAGCATAGACGGTGTCAAAATAGTTGGTGAGTCTGAATCAGCACTTATGGGAACCAATGGACGAGCATTAATGATTGCCATGACTTCTGCCATTAGTGTTGTGAGGACCTCATGGGTAAGGCGAGTTGGACCTGACTGCAGTAACATGGCGTCTAGAATGTGGCGGGCGATGCCAATAATTCTTTCTCATGATCCATCCATATGTGATGAGTGAGGCGTGTTGAATGTCCATGTATAGCCTTCGTTGCTGAGGTAGTCTTCGATCTCTGGGTGATCTGTACTGATTTTCAGCTCCTTACAGGCTCCAATAAAGTTGGTGCCACGGTCTGATATGAGAACTTTGGAAGGGCCTCTAACTGCAAAAAACCTTCTCAGTGCATTAATAAAGCATGAGGTGGACATAGATTCAATTACTTCTATGTGAACTGCACGAGTCCCTAAGCAACTAAATAAAACTGCCCAGCGTTTGCTTTCTGCAGCCCCACCCCTAGTCTTGCGAGTGACTACGAAGTCTAGTCTATGAAAGGGTTTAGAGTCCACAAGGGGCTTGTTTTTGGGATTCGTTCCCCTTTCTGCAGTTTCTTAATGTCCTCTTTGAATACATGTTGTTGGACACTTGAGATGACTAAGTTTAGCTTGAGTTTGAGGATTTGTAGTGTTTTGATCTGAAGCTTTGGACTTGTTTCTAGCTAGAGTAATGAGTTTTACCTTACCTCGTATGAGATGTTTCCATGTTGAGAATCGTTCGAACCGGTGTGAACTGGTTTGAACATTCGATGAGGTTCGATGCTGGCTTTAGTTGCATAGACATTCACGTCTGGTCGAATCTCTGAATCATGCTCTGGTTCTATTAGCTCGAATTCGTTTGGAATTCGGGAGCGAAGGCTGGCCTGTGTGGTTCGATCAAACAGACGAGCTACTGTAGCTCATATTGCTCAAGAAGTTAATGCTGGTTCTGATAGAAAGGTTTCAGAATACACAGTGCAGGAGCACGAGTTTGAGGCGTTTATTTGGCCTCAAAATCCCCCAGATGTCAATCCAATCGAGCATCTGTGGGATGTGCTGAACAAAAAAGTCGGATCCATGGAGGCCCCACCTCACAACTTACAGGACTTAAAGGATCTGTTACCACAGCACACCTTCAGACACACTTATTACCTTCAGGGGTCTAGTGGAGTCAATGCCTCGATGAGTCAGAGTTCTTTTGGTGGCAAAAGGGAGACCAACCCAATATTAGGTCATAATGTTATGCCTGATCAATGTTTATATATTAGATTTGTTTCGCTTGTTGGTTTTATTTCAGAGCCTCAAACAACTGGAAATGATGCATGATGATCAGTTTTAATCCATGGATATTTCAACAATGTAGTATAAAATACTACATTAATTATAGTTTGTTTGAAAGATTTTAATTTTAGTCGAGTAGATATGCTAAGTCAAATTGACATTGCATGACTTGAGGATGATGTAGCTTCAAAAAGGTATTTTATGGTGATTAACTGACTGATGTGAAGTGGCAGTCTACTGTATGTGTAAGTTAGGAGATGGTTTGTTAGTACTATGGCAGCAGTTTTAAGGCACAGCATTAATATCAACAAACCAATGAGCATTGACCCTGGTTTGTGTGTTCCTGTTAAATGCGCTTAAGGGCAATAATCATGAAGGTAATTAAACACACCTGTTCAACTGAATGGAAATGGTGCTTCAAGCTGCCCCAGTGTTTGTTCAAAGGTTTAGAAATGTTTGTTCAAATTGCCCCGTAGCCAGTACCATTTTCTTGTTTGCAAAATGAATGCACAATGCTGCTCAAACCTGGGTACTTTGTAAAGATGATCATATATGGTCCTCAACATCATACAAATTAAATCTCTTTCCCTTGAGAAAGACCCTATCTCACATCTCAACAATGTCTTAAACTGTACCCTGATTTGCCAAGATACCAAAGTCTACCATCAAAAGTCAGAGATCAGATTTATATATTATATAATGCTATGTATTCATATTTGTAATTAGCTTTTTTCACCTTTAATTTTAGTTTATAGGGTTAGTTCACCCAAAAATGTGTCATTAATTACTCGCCCTCATGCCGTTCCAAACCCGTAAGACTTTTGTTTGTCTGTCCCTCCATTGACAGCAACACAACCACCACTTTGACGCTTCAAGAAGTTCCTTAAGAGATCATAAAACTAATCCAGATGAATTAAGGGGTTTAGTTTGAAGCGACACGATTGAAGCGACACGATTGCTTTATGTAAAGAGATTTAATTTAGGCTTTTATTAAGTTAACACATCAGTTATTCGTAAACGGAGGCTAAAGCATGTTCACTTGACATGAGAGAACCAATGAGGTTCATTCTTGTGTTACGCATCACGTTTGAGCTTCCACAAGAACCAATGAGGTTTATTCTCGTGTTACGCATCACGTTTGAGCTTCCACAAGAACCAATGAGGTTCATTCTTGTGTTACGCATCATGTTTGAGCTTCCACAAGAACCAATGAGGTTCATTCTCATGTTACGCATTATGGGCACGTTCAAAGCTCAAACCGGTGCGCAACGTTTTCCTACGGTTTCCGGTTGAACGTCATGTTTCCTGTAAACGGTGTGCAACAGGTTTGAGATGCGTTTTATCTCGTTTGGTGGGTGTGTCAAAAATGTCAGCCCAATCAGCAGCAGCATGTGTATATAAAACACGCGGTATTAAAGAGACAGCTCACACAATGGGTCGAAGTAAAGTTGTTTACAAATGTGTCCGCTGCAGCTCAGAATGTATACGCAACAATTGAAGATATTAGAAGACCTGATTGTCGTAAAAAAAAAAAAATACAGTATATATATCAACATGATGATGTATTTATTTATATTTTTAGCTTCATTGTAAGGCAAATTTCACATAATATGGTAATTAAGTGCTTTACATAAAAATGAGAAAGAAAATACAAGCTATTAAAAAAGTAAGAACTAGAAAAATAATACAATTAAATTAGAATTGATTACCAGGAGATTAAAAAAGGTTCATTAAATGGGATTGGGGTGTTGTCTTTTACTCTGGACGGCAAGGGCAGTGATTGCATGTATTTTGCAGTATTAAACACGTATTTATATCGATTTCATCAGGCTCCGATAATTCCTCAAAAAGAACACTAAGAATGGCTTTCTCAGCTGCCATAGTTGCAACTCTTGCGTCATCAGAACAGGGTGTTCAACGCAGCATCGTTTCCGTTTAAAGAAAAAACGTTTTGCAACGTTTTGTTGGGGCTGAACGCAGCCCATGTTTGAGCTTCCTCAAGAACCAATGAGGTTCATTCTTGTGTTACGCATCACGTTTGAGCTTCCTCAAGAACCAATGAGGTTCATTCTCGTGTTGCGCATCACATTTGAGCTTCAGCAAGAACCAATGAGGTTCATTCTCGTGTTGCGCATCACGTTTGAGCTTCAGCAAGAACCAATGAGGTTCATTCTCGTGTTACGCATCACATTTGAGCTTCAGCAAGAACCAATGAGGTTCATTCTCGTGTTATGCATCACGTTTGAGCTTCATCAAGAACCAATGAGGTTCATTCTCTTGTCACGCAACACGTTTGAGCTTCAGCAAGAACCAATGAGGTTCATTCTCGTGTTACGCAACACGTTTAAGCTTCCTCAAGAACCAATGAGGTTCATTCTCTTGTCACGCAACACGTTTGAGCTTCAGCAAGAACCAATGAGGTTCATTCTCGTGTTACGCAACACGTTTAAGCTTCCTCAAGAACCAATGAGGTTCATTCTTGCATCAAGCAGGTTCGGTTGATCTTTTGTTAATGTTCGCTGATGTGAATAAAAGCCTAAATTCAATCTGTTCATCATATAAAGTGATCGACACTCTTGTGGAGTGAAGTGAGGTGTGGCCAAGTATGGTGACCCATACTTGGAATTTGTGCTCTGCATTTAACCCATCCAAGTGCACACACACACACAGTAGTGAACACAGACACACCGTGAACACACACCCAGAGCAGTGGGCAGCCATATTACTGCGGCGCCCTGGGAGCAGTTGGGGGTTCGGTGCCTTGCTCAAGGGTCTGTAACAACGAGTTTCGGGGAATAATTAATTCAAATGGTATAAATATTCATGAGTCTATGAGTATGATTTGCTTGTTGTACAGACAATATTAACGTATAACGGAACCTCTAATCATTTAAAAGTAACCTTTATCCAAATTGATTTCTTCATCAATTATCAATCTTACAAACCTTAAGAAACATTAATCTGCTTGATCAGGACAAATAATATTTCTTATGTTTGTACAATTTGTATCACTGAAGTAGTAGTACAGGAAAATCAAGCTTAAATGGGTAGCTAAAATCTTACGTCTCATTGACTTCGATATTTGTGAGCAAAACAATACGGATTCAATTTAATGCAATTATTGGGTTTTAGTAAAACAACTATAGAATACAAAGCTACGAGTCACACAGGGCCGGGGGTAAATATGCATATATATGTGGGAGAAAACAAACGATATGGTACAAACAAGGAAAAATCAAACTTAACGAATAATATAAAAGGAAAAAGAATGATGGAAAGAGAGAATTAACGAGGGAGAGAGAGAGAGAGAGAGAAAGACAGAGAGAGAGAGGCAGCTTCACCGCAATTTCACCAGAGCCCTCAAGAAATTCACAGTCCGGTGAATCAGGAATAATTCAGACAACCTTTTACAAGCAGTTTGATTGTGAAATAGAATACTTGCATTACTAGGGCTTCTCGTGTAAGTGTCTGAGTTCGAATCGTCTGGGAAGTTCGCTAAGGATTTGCGGGTCCCAGGAGAATTTCTTTGAAGTTTAGGAAAGTCGCTCCAGAAGTCTGCCGGTTTCTCTCTCCGTGGCGGGGATGCCAAAGGGGTCTTTCCCTCAGGGTGGCGAAGGCCGGGGTGGTCTTCCTCATTGTGGCGGAATGCAAAGAGTTAATGATCAGTTCCTGTTCTTATAGATGGGATGTCCGACGCCCAAAGAGTTGGAAGGATCCAATCACGTCCGGGGAGAAAGAAGGCGCAAGTGTTCCATTGTTTATGGATACCCCTCCTCTTGGTTAATCAATTGGGTGATAATTTTAAGCCTCTATTCTTAGAAAGCTGGTACTTCTGTAATAATGCATCTTGTTGTAATTTGTGAACGAGATTCGGTACAGTTGGGTCTCTGCAATAACAGAGATACCAAGAACTGTTATTCTGCGACGTGAGCGTACAGATATACAGGATTATCACAGTTACTGGAATACAGGGTTTGATTTACATACAGTAAACATCCTAGTTATTCTAATACATCGTATAAAGACATTAAATCAGCAAAATATATATATTTGAACATTATTGAGACAGTTTTGGTCCACATGGTTCAAATAACGTGTGTGTGTGTGTTTGGACAGTTCAGCGTGCTCAGCGATGTGGGTGTAAAGTCCCATGAATGTCTCGGGGCTATAACATTCAATGCTCCATTCTCTTGCGGAGACATTGTGGCTCCTTGGGTTGTTAATTAACTTCGATAGCCACATCAACACAAAAAGCCCTTTTGTTTAAATATGATCTGATTAGGAAAGTCACAAGAGCTGTGAGGAGTTCCATCCGGCCAGATGGCTCGATGCCATTGCATTATTGCTACAGGTCTCACCTCAGTTGTGGTATTGAGGATGGAGAAGAGCGCTGGTTATTCACTCCCCACACCGACAATTCCTGCCTGACCTGAGACTCGAACCGGCAACCTTCAGGTTACAAGTCCGACTCTTTAGACAATTTGGACTAAACCGCTCAATTCATATTATATGGATTAGTTTTACGATCTCTTTGTGAACTTTTTGAAGTGGTTGTTGAGTAGCTGTCAATGGAGGGACAAAAATCTCTCAGATTTTATACAAAATATCTTTGTTTGTGTTTCGAAAATGAATGAAAGTCCTACAGGTTTGGAACGACATGAGTAAATAATGACAGAATTTTCATTTTTGGGTGATTCTAAAACTATCCCTTTAAGTTTTAGTACTCCTTACATTTTTATTAGTTTTTTTTGTTTGTTTTTGATTTAAAATGTTCTATTTAGCTTTATTTATTTTTCAGTTTTTGTTTCAGTAATTTTAGTACTTCTACTTATTTTATTTAAATGTATTTTGCTTAATTTCATATTTCCTCTGAACTGAGATGTTCAACAAGCTCTACATATTCTCCAAAATACTCTACATCTCATTGATATTCCTCGTTTCCTGTCTTCTCTCCTCAGTGATGCTTTGACAGTTTGAAGGGCTTCTTGAGACCCGCGCCACTGCCATGGCGGTGCGCTCTGACCTGTTGGGTACGGCTCAGCCGGTGTTTGAGTCCTGGCCTGCAGGTGGTGGCAGTCCATTGGAGGAGCTGGACGTCAGGAGTTTCCTGGGCTCACTGATGGAGGAGAACAGCACAGCAGAGAGATGTTATCGCGCTCACTCCCGTAGCAGCGTCCTGCAAGGCCTGCCGTTTGGAGGAGTCCCCACTGTCCTCGCCATCAATGTCGTTGTGTGGCTGGTACAACATCCCTGCTAACATATTTCATTGTTTTGCTGCAACTGCATGACATTTAGGGCCATATTTACTAACAGCGTGCGCCAGCACAACACTCTTTTGGCATTAAAAACGACTGTCAATATTTACTAAAGACACACTGAAATTAGTGCTGAAAAGGAAGGACAGGGATATTTTTGCGTCTGACCTTATTGCATATGCATTTGTAGGAGTTTCACTTTCAAACACAACATTTATAGAATTTGCACCATTATCTTAAACCAGGCACTAATTGGTAGATTGCGCTGGCCATTTTGGAAATTATTACAATTGTTACTCACATTACAAGTAACTGAGTAACATGAGTTAAGTAATCGGATTACTTTTTTTCAAGTAATGAGTAACGTATTACTTCTAAATATCTGAGTTATTTTTTCAAATTAGTAATTTAAGTTACTTAGTTTTCTCTTTTATTGTCTGATACTTCTTTTGTCTCCATGTTGAGAGAAATCGTTGCATTGTGTGAGGCGTTGTGTGCGCTGTGTGAACATGATGATAATTATAGTTCTAGACTAAATTTGAGCATGCATTTTGCGTAAAAAGCATTCAGAATTCATCAAATAGAATAAAAAGAGTGAAATGCACACTATTAAGCAAACCTGCAGTAATTCAAATGTTAAATAATACACAATCTATGTATTTAATCTCACTTTATTAACCGCAATGTCTTTGCGGCTGACCTTAAGCAGCCAAAAAGCAAAGATGAATTTGTTTTCTTTTTATTGCTGGAGTGAGAGTGTTGAACTTTCTTCTTCTGCGACATTTCAGTTTTGGTGTGAAAGGGGCTTTACATCTGCCAAAAATGTAACTTTTGTGTAGTTAACAAATAAGCTAGCCCAGCCTAGGTGAGGAAAAATAATGCAAACGTTACATAATGTATTACTTTCCATTAAAAGTAACTAAGTAACCCAATTAGTTACTTTTTTTAGGAAGTAACTTGATATTGTAACACATTACTTTTAAAAGTAACTTTAATAATCACTTATAATAATCATACATAATTTAAATGATTAATTTTAGGCTGTACTTTATATTTATATTATTTTAATGATAAAATATTGGATTATTTCACTAATGAGAATTTGCTGAATTGTCATGAATATAATGGCACAATATAAAAAGTCTAAATTTGTTATTTGATTTTGGGGTTAAATATGACTCAGATTCTTTCCCATGGCATTCACCCAATCTTTAAAAAAAGAAAAGTTAACACACTTTAATTATTTTGAAGAAAAGCAAACCTACTGCATATACACTGAAAAAAATGGTGACCTAAAATGGTAACATTTAAGGTTTATTAAAGTCAATAATATGTAATGTTGTTGAATCAACCTAAATATATTGATTTATACCACCAAAACTACATTATATTAGAAGAATTATAGGTAGAATTAGCTCTTTAAATTAACAATTGCAGGTTACCACTTTTTGCAGTGTATATACGGTATATGTCTGTAGATTCTGCCATTCAAAGATTTGGTGGTATGTTTTTAAAAGAAGTCTCTTACACTTACCAGGGCTGCATTTATTTGATAAAAAAAAAAAAATTAAGACGTTTTAAAGCTGAAATTTCAGAAGCCATTTCTTTTTTTTAGTGTAACATGATCCTTCAGAAATAATATCCTGATTTTATTTCTTATGGTTATCAATGTTGCAACAGTTATGCTGCTTAAAATGTCAGTGGAAAAGTATGAAGTGTTGACATTTCTTTGATAAATAGAAAGTTCAAAGAATAGCATTTCATTAAAATTTCATTTTTTTGTAACAATGTTAAGTCTTTACTGTCACTTTTGATCGATTCAATGCATCTTTTCTGAATAAAAGTAATAATTTCTTACTTAATTGAATATTTACTGACCGTGTAATTTGAGTTGAACTCAACAACCAAATCGATCAAGAACGAATCGCTCATGATTAAATCATAAACTTTGCAGTTATTTTTGGTGACGCTAGTGGGGCAGAAATAACACTCTTCATCTTAAAGTTTAGAATAAGTTGCTAACCAGGAACCTAGGAAGCAAAATAGAGACTTGGAGCTTCCCAGTAGTCAGTGTTTTCTGTTGTCTTTTCATTGACTGTTCCTTCCGGAGTGGTTATGAACACAAGTGTGCATGCAGACCGCACTGCCTGTTAGTTTCCAAGACAACCACACACCTCGTCTCTCTTCGGCCAAAGAAATGGCTAATTATTACTGCTGCCCAAGGGGTCTAGTGAGTGCAAGGGTTTACTTCCACAAATAGTTCTTATTCTTGTATTTATATCATAGCTTTGGCACACATTTAAAGTGACACAATGTCTTCTGGGTATATTCTGGAATATTCACATCTTTTAAAATGCATGAGCATCTGATATTGTTCCCTGTGCGGCTAATTTACTAGCAGTTATGCTGTTTTTATTAACATTATGCTGATAGGTTTGGTGTATTTTTATTGTAGTTCCTGCTTCTAATCTTCTCCTGTTTGAGGAAGGCAGCGTGGGACTACGGCCGCCTGGCTCTTCTCATGGAAAATGACAGGTATCATCTCATAACTGTTTGCAGAATGCATTAAGATGTAAATAATTGAACAACTGTGTGTGGTGGTTGAGTGAACTGAATGCTTAGCAGGTCAGTGTGAGATCCTGGCGCCACCTGCTGGTTACACAGGACATAGTTTGATTATTATATTATTTTGCATGATGTTATTATACATTTTATTTATAAGCACCTTACACTCAATGATACCTTATGATGATCCAATTATGTAATGATCCTCATTACAGCCTGGACAGACAAACACATAAAAGTTAAAATCTTAAAATGAGATTTAAAAACAAGAAGACTTTCACTTTTTCACACATCCTGTGCAAGTTCCATAAATAGGGAGATGCGTGAAAGCTCAGGACAGAAAGCTCAGAAGTTGTGTGAGTTCGAGAGAGAACAACAGTAAGTGCAGAAGACGATCTTAAGGTACGAGTAGGGGTGTAGATGTGAAGAAGGTCAGATAATAAGTATGAAGATTATTGAGTGCCTTGTAAATAGTGTAAGGAGTAGGATTTTAAAATCAATATGGTATTTAAACCAATGCAAGTGTCATAGTATAGGAGTAATATGTTCGGTTCAAATCATTTGTGCAGCTGAATACAATGAAGTTTGCTGAGAAGCTTTTAAGGAAGGCTGTAGAAAAGGGTGTTACAATAATCAATAAATGTGTGATGTCACTAAATCATGATTAAGATTAGCTGTGCTCTTCACTGAGAGAGCAGGAAAAAGTTGATTAATATTACGTGTGTGAAAATATGCAGATCGAGTGACACTATTTATATGAGTGCATTTGCTATTTAAACAACACGTGGCACTGGACATGATAACTGCGTCGGGCTGAAACTAGCAAAAAACACTTGTCACGCCTGCCGTCGCATTGCCTGGGTTTATGATAGGGCCCATAGAATTCAACCGATTCGTTCAAACCAGCTGATTCATTCATGAAAGAAGCATGTGTCCACTAACTTCATGAATGGGTCATTGAATCATTGACTCACCCAATTCGTTCAGAAATAGTGAATCATTCCAGAACGAAACATGCAGTGTTGCTTAGGAACTTTCCTTCTTTTTATTGTACTATTTTTGTTAACAAAATCTCATGACCAATACGTACGTATTGAGGTGGCTAATTTGTATGATTTCGTACGAATGATAACATTAAACCCCGCCCCTAAACCTACCCGTCACTGCGGTTTGGACTAATCATACAAATTCATACAAGTGAGGTACAAATTAGCCACCTTGTAAAATATGTATGAATAGCCGTGAGATCGGGTTGGCAAAAACGGTTAAAATTGACAACGCTGTGTCTAAAAATGGTCAATTCATATAATCAATTTATAAGTGGATTAATTGTTATTGTGTTCCATTGTTTATTAAACTCACATTTCGCAATCATGCTGATAAATTCGAGAAAATAGCATTTCTTCTTGTGTGATATTGTTTAACTATATTATGTTATAAACACAATACAAGGACATGTAAAAGTGCACAATGCTATCTTGGCCTGGCTCCGCCCTCCTATGTACTTTCGCTCAATTTTCATTTTCCTTCAGGACTCCGTCTGGGATTGCGGTATATTCTCTGGTTTTCTCCGTTCAAATTTTAACCTGTCCAATCAGCGAACAGAGGGAGCGGCTGAGAACGATGACGTTGATGTCGTGCGCTAGCTTCAGATGACATACATCATGACCAAACGTTAGCGATTGGTTATGGTAGACCCAGAGTGGCTCTGGGCAGATCCAATAGTTTTAAACTTCAACAGAGTACCCGCCTTCAAGGAAGTGAACGCTTGTCAATGGAGAGTGGCCAGACTCTCTGTACAAATGAAATGTACGAGAGTCTGGTAGGACAAGGCTAATGCTATCTTACGTCAACGCCAGACTAAGTTTGCTTGTTGTTAAGTAAAGTACTGTCAAAGATGACAATAAAACTTTTAACCTGTTTAGACAGAGATACTGGAAATTGATCAATGTTCACAGAGGCACAGTAACATTTAGCCAGATTGGTTTTTGAACTTACAGTATAAGAAGAGTTTTGAGTTTTACTACTGTTAAGTTTCAGAAGATTGGATGTAAACCAAGCTTTAAACTCAGTTTAGCAATCTGAGAGGATAGATGGGAAGAGATAAAATTTCCTAAAATATTATATAAATAAGAGAGTGCTTCAGCTGTACAAATTGAGTACGACCCATGAGATATGATCGAAGCCCAGTCAAAGGGGTACCAGTGACTCCAATAGCATCTAATCTGTCTAACAGAATTCTGTGTGAAATGGTATACAAATGCTGCACTCAAATCAAGCAGAACAAGTATAGATGAAAGTCCAGAGTCAGCAGCTGACAAGAAGTCATTAGAGATCTTAACTAATGCATTTGCAACACTATGATGTTAACAGAATATATTAATATATGAGATTTATACATATTATAAAAATGATTACATTATATATACAATATACATAGTGTTTATATTGTCATGTACTCTTTTTCATCCATTTTGCATACCATTGAATTTTTTCTCATGTTTTTAAGAAACATTAAGTTATTATTAAAACCTTTCAGCTCACACACACACACAGTGTCCCTGAGGGAGACGTGGGTGGAATTTGATCATAAGTCTAAAGATTCATGTAGTTCTGTTGAGGCAGTGTTGCTTTATTCAGCATCAGCATGTAGCATTAATGTCTTTGTGTATGCGAAAGTGCCGGTGATTTTCAGTGTGCGCTGATGCAATGCTTTGCAAATATACACAGAGGAATTGCTTGGCCCTCACAGTAATAATATTTTTACATTTGCGCACACTAGAATTTTACCTGATCCTTTTCTTATGAAAGACTTGTGGGTGGAAATGTTGACTCTTTTCTGATTTTGGGGCTAATTATACTTGAGTAATTTTGAAACAGGCAATGAGGCAGAAAAAACTGAGAAGACAATGACTAATTGTCACATGGGAAATGTTCAGAGTTGTTGTATCTCAGTTATTCAGTCAAACTCTTGGTTTATCTGTGGTTATCAAATACTTCTTTCTTCAAAACCATGTTGGTAACACTTTACAGTAAGGTTCCATATAGATAACTGCATTAGTTAACATGAACTACAATGAAATACTTCTAAAGAATAAATTAATCTTAGTTAATGTTGATTTGAACATTCATTAATACATTATTCAAGTTGCATTTTTGGTGTCTTTTTTACACATATTACATGTAGATACTATAGTAATAACAGTGAATTAGGCATAATTACATGCAACTAACCCCTAAGCCTAATTAAAATCCCCATAGTAATTACATGTTGTTTATTGAAATTATTGGTACTCAGTACATAAATGTATAATTACACTAACATTAACTAATGGGACCCTATTTTAAAGTGTTATCACTATCTTTCTTGTTATCACTAAGATTCATTCAAGCATGTGTCTACTACTATATAATGAAAGTAACTTTTAACTGAAAAGTTCAACTGCGTTCTCAGGATGAAGGTGTGTTCGATATATCATAATTTATATAATTAATTCAGTTAATTTTCTGCTGGCCAAAATAATGTTTTGGATTTTAAATACAGATATCTTGTATGGCTTTTGAATTTATAGAATTCATATTTTAAATAATATGTTATGTGTGTTAAATTAACTGGCATTTGTGAAAATGTATTGTAGCCTTTTTGTTGTCAAGAGTCTAAGGAATGAGAAGCTTAAATTTTGTAATATTTATAAGAAACAAAATAGAACTTCACTTCACTTCATACCTATCTTGAAAAATATGGAGAAAAAAGTGGGATAACTGGTCCCATTCTATATATACTCTATACACCGATCAGGCATAACATTATGACTACATCTATTAGCTAGTATTGTGTTGGAATTTGGAGGCCAAGTCAAAACCTCAAACTCGTTGTTGTGCTCCTCAAACCATTCCTGAACCATTTTTGCTTTGTGGCATTGCATTATCCTGCTGAAAGAGCCACAGCCACAAAAAGGTTGTACATGGTCTGCAACAATGCTTTGGTAGATGGTACGTGTCAAAGTAACATCCACATGGATGGCAGGACCCAAGGTTTCCCAGCAGAACATTGCCCAAAGCATCACACTGCCTATGCCACCTTGTGGTGCCATGTGTTCCCCAGGTAAGCGGCCATCCACGTGATGTAAGAGAAAACGTGATTCATCAGACCAGTCCGACTTCTTAAATTGCTCTGTGATCCAGTTCTGATGCTCACGTGCCCACTGTTGGTGCTTTCAGCGGTGTACAGGGGTCAGCATGGGCACCCTGACTGGTCTGGGGCTATGCAGCTCCATACGCAACAAACCGCGATGCACTGTGTATTCTCACACATCTTTCTATCAGAACCAGCATTAACTTCTTGAGCAATTTGATCTACAGTAGCTCGTCTGTTTGATCGAACCACACGGGCCAGCCTTCGCTCCCCACATGTATCAATGAGCCTTGACCAATGTGAGCTTCAGTTTTGGAGATGCTCTGACCCAGTCGTCCAGCCACCACAATTTGGCACTTGTCAAACTCGCTCAAATCCTTACGCTTGGCCATTTTTCCTGCTTCTAACACATCAACTTTGAGGACAAAATTTTCACTTGCTGCCTAATATATCCCACCCAATAACAGGTGCCGTGATGAAGAGATAATCAGTGTTATTCATAATCATAATGTTATGCCTGATCGATGTATAATATTATAAAATGGGAATAATTTTTCCAAATTTCTAACAGTATGTGTTGTTTCCTTAAGTGTATTTTGTGAAAAAGTATTACCTGTCCATTTTATTGTTTGTCTTTGTTCTGTAGCTTGACATCCCTATTCTATGGAGAACAAAGTGAGAAGGAGAAAACCCCGTCAGAATCCAGCCCATCAGACTCAGAGACCAAGGACACGGTGAGAATCTTTTGTAAATGAAAAGAACAAGAAATAAAGCATCACACACGTTTAAGAAATGTTTGATCAGGATCTCCGTTGGAATTTGGCAGTGCAAAAACCCTCTCACATCATAAGGCCTGCACTTCGTTATCGACGCCAACCCTACCTAGAAACGAATAAAAGCATGAGTACAACTAATAGAGTTTTTTAAAGGGGTCATGACATGAGAAATCAAACTTGCCCTGATCTTTTGACACATATGTGGTCTTTGTACTATTAAAACATTCTGCAAGTTTCATTTATAGCTTAAACATCCTCCTCATTATAATCAAAGTATTTATTTAATCAAGCTCCAAAAACGGCTCGTTTTGATATTGTGGGATGACAGGGATCTGTGGGCATTTGCATATGCTTGCCTCTAGAGCAAGACATCGACCAATAGTTTTACATCACACCATAGGCCCCGCCCACTGGCATTCAGTCGCGGCTGTGAGCATTGTGTCAAAAGCAGAGGTGGACAAAGTACACAACTCTATTACTTGAGTAAAAGTTAAAGTACTACTAGTCAAATATTACTCCGTTACAAGTGAAAGTTCTAAAAACAGATTTTTACTTAAGTAAAAGTACAGAAGTATTTGTTTTTAAAAGTACTTGAGTATCAAAAGTAAATTAAATTTTTATGTCAATGCATTGTTTTATTATTGTTGCATTGTTGTATAAATGCA
Source organism: Gobio gobio (assembly GCF_949357685.1). Lineage (NCBI taxonomy): Eukaryota > Metazoa > Chordata > Actinopteri > Cypriniformes > Gobionidae > Gobio > Gobio gobio. The sequence continues at coordinate 11,575,347 of NC_137106.1, forward strand.
TTTATTATTTATTATTTCACCATGGTGGTTTAAGCCAGTCAGTGATGCTCCATCCGACATACGACTACCTTAAACTAATTTAAATACTTGTATAAAAGTTACAAAGCACTTTACAAAGCTGCTGTCACTTTAAGGCCAAATGCACGGATCCAATACACTGATACACATCCGATGTTCTCCCAACTGTTTACTCTTCTCTTTCTCCCAGACGTATTCGAGACATGCATCAAGTGTATGCCAACTAAACTAATCTTTAATCTTTTCAGAAAACTGAAATATACTTTTTAAGTATGGCCATGGGTGCACACACTGCGCAGAGGAACCACCTTCTTACATTTTGCTATAAACTGATCAGTGTTCAAAAAATGTTGGGAAACTTCACATGACCCTACAAGAGTGATTACTGATAGGCTGTCTGCAAAAAAAACACAACAAAAAACCTTTTAAAGAAGAAAAAATCATCCACTGACTTTCAAAGCTGCTACAGAAACGACTTTCGACTTTGAGGACCTTGATAGAAATATAGTGGAGTAAAAAGTAAGATATTTGTCTTTTAAATGTAGTGAAGTTAAAGTAGATACAAGTAAAGTGTACTTGAGTATAGTACTAAAGTAAATGTACTTAGTTACTGTCCACCTCTGGCAAATAGAAGCCATTATAATCACTGATGCTGTCTACACTGGATACAGTATACAGATTCCCTTCCGACATACTCCTCGTGCTTGAGTCTGCTGACAACGGGACAAAAGGAAGAGTGAAAGAACGTTCGTTTTGACGCGTCCACTTTAAACAGCTCATGTAGAGACTTCAGAAGGATCCCAGCGTCGGAAAGTGGATGATTTATTTTAATATTTTATATGGATTATGTTTTTCAAAACGCTTACTCTCGTGCAATAGCGAGAGGGTGATATAAAAAAATCTTTATTACATTTTAAGTGAACCTCAAGGAGCGTATTAAAATAATAAAACAATCCATGTCATGACCCCTATAAAGTCACTCACTATCGTTGATGCAAATTTACAACTGCTGAAACGTGAAGACATAAAGAGGCACATATAAAGTTCAATCTGTCGACGTGGATTAGTCAGCCGCTGTTACGAAGCGTCGCCCCAGAGCTGATGTCATATAAAATAGCCTGTGCACTTAGACGCTATTTTCTTTTATGCACACTATCTGTCCGTTTATATCCTGACCTCACTTTGTCTCCTTTGGTTTTATGTGCAGTGACAGTTCAAGCCATCACAGCCACGTTAAAGATATTGCATGCATTTGCATGGCTTTTTCCACTTGTTACGCTATCCGTGTTCACTTAAAGAACAAATGATTCTGACAGATGCTAAGCTAGCCAGACGCGCTCTGTTTTTTTATTTTTTATATGCCAGACCTTTTTATGACACCGTTGTCTTCCCTCCCTCTCTTTATAGGGCTTCTGTTCCTGGCTCACATCTTTGTACCACATGAAGTAAGTGTGCAAGAAGTGGTGATGTCATCATCATCCGGCATCCTGTTTGCTCATGTTATATCTCATTAAGAAGGGAAAACACAGGGTGAAGGTGGACCGGGCACTTTACCAGCCTGGATACGCTCAAAAGCCTTTCAGAACCGTAAACCGGCTGCTAGTCTGTCTCCACGGTTGCCGAGATGTTATTTGGACGAGTCGGATGGCATGATGGTGCCATATTTAGCTGGTTCCTTTAAAAGCTTCTTGATCTCTCCGGAGACCGAGAGGCCATGCTGAGAGTTTCCTCGCTCTGTGTGAGGCAAGGCTGTGTGTTTTTGTGTGAATGAGGGCTCCTTGTAATCATAATAGCCCTCAACGCCCTTATGTATTTGTGTGGTCTTTTAAAAAGGCTGCTACACATACTATATTGTATATAATTCACTGAAAACTCTCTAGTCTAGAAAACTCTTAACTACTAGAGTGTAGCCAGCAAAACCAAGCTCAAGCTCAGAGAATTCACATGTGTCATTGACATGGAAGATTGTCCACGCTTAAGAAAAGGAAAAATATTTTAAAAGGAAAGAATAAATCTAGTTTTCAAAGTGCGCCAAGTTTGTCTTCATGTTGGTTTCATGTGGTTTTGAAAAACTTTAATATACATACTGTACAGTTCAAAAGCTTGGGGTCAGAAATATTTTATATATATATATACTCACCAAAAATACAGTAAAAACAGTAATATTGTGAAATATCATTACAAACACTGTTCCCATTCAGTCGGTCACGTTCGACGTACGTCGGACGTACCGACGAATTGCGCGCGTCACTCGGCGCCTCCGATGCGCGGTCGAGACTATGATGCCTCAAACGGGGTTGAGTCCCTTCGCTTATACCCCGATCTAGTCTCTTTTCTGGTGCACCAGAGGGGGGACTATTTTGGCTGATAAGCCTGGGTGGCCTGAGGATTACAGTGAGGCTTCCCCGCCGCGTACATCTCTGTGGGCCCCTCACTCCTCTATCGCATCGCAAGCATGTTGAGACTGTGTTCGTGGGTGGTCTATGCTCTCTCACGAGAGCATGGCCACGTCGGCGCGCTGTTCATCTTGCCTTTTTCATAGGGGCTTGAGTGATCAGCGCGCCGTGTGCCGTCTCACGGCCACGCCCACTGTCTCACGTGTCTGCTGGTAGCTTACAGATGGGATTGCTGGTCCTTGAAAGGGGACCTAGCATTTCATTTGGGGCTCTAGCAGAGGACAGATGTCAATCGCTGCATCGGAGAGAGGGCTGTTATGTGTTGAAAATGAAGATGATGCTGAGATTCCCACCGTAATAGTGGGCGCTCGTGCTGAATCAGATTCATACTTGACAGCCATGCTTTCCCGGATGGCTGAGGCATAGTGCAACGCGTAAATCGCCTTGCCTGCCCCTTGCCTTTTTTCGGATGTGCATTGGAAGGCTTTGGCATTGTGGAACTATTGGTGCCAAAATATGGAACACCAATAGGGCCATAATCTGTATAAAGTTTTCCTCTCTCTCACTACCCTCATCGGTGGGGTGGCAGTGCCACAAAGCCTTGCCACGCTCAGCCCCTCCTTCATTTGGGAGCGCGCTTGGCGGTGGTCGGCGCTCCCATGCCTCGCCACCCTCAGACGCCTCTCCCTTCGCCAGCAGGGGGCGCCGGCTGTGGGAACGCACTCAAGCGGCCTCCCCACACTCGCACGCCCCCTCCGCGGACACAGGTAAGTGTTGCACAGCACACTCAGATCCCACTTCGGGCCGCTCCATGCCGTCCGAGTCGGATCCCTGCATTCCGCGTCGCTGCCCCGTTGCGGGTACGTCTGTGGTTAATCCCCTTGCTTGGTGTCTGGAAGCCTGGCTAGAGCTTCCCAGCCCGTCTCGGGGCCGTACCATCAGACTCGGCTATGCGATTCAGTTCGCCAGGCGTCCCCCTAAGTTTGGGGGCGTTCACTTCCCAGTAGCGAAGGAGAGCGCCCCCGTGCTCCGGGCGGAGATCGCAGTCCTACTGGCGAAGGACGCGATGGAGCCGGTCCCTCCAGCCGATATGAGGTCCGGGTTCTACAGCCCGTACTTCATTGTACCCAAGAAAGGCGGCGGGTTATGGCCGGTCTTGGACCTGCGATTCTTGAACCGGTCCCTTCACAGGCTGCCGTTCAGAATGCTAACGCAGTAGCACATCTTCAGGTGCGTCCGTCCCCAAGATTGGTTTGCAGCGATCGACCTGAAGGACGCGTACTTTCATTCTCGTTTCCCCTCGACCGGCCCTTTCTGCGCTTCGCGTTCGAGGGACGGGCATGTCAGTACCGCGTCTTACCCTTCGGCCTGTCCCTCTCGCCCCGCGTCTTTACGAAGGTTGCGGAGGCGGCCATTGCTCCCATGAGAGAGCATGGTGTTCGCATCCTCAACTACCTCGACGACTGGCTGATTCTTGCCCAGTCGCGAGGGCAGTTGTGCGAACACAGGGACAAGGTGCTCAGTCACCTCAGCCAGTTGGGACTTCGGGTCAACTGGGAGAAGAGCAAACTCTGCCCCACGCAGAGGATCTCTTTTCTCGGTATGGAGATAGACTCGGTCGCCATGACTGCGCACCTCACCGAGGAGCGTGTCCAGTCGGTGTTGAACTGCCTGAATTCGTTCAAAGGCAGGACAGCGGTTCCACTGAAACATTTTCAGAGGCTCCTGGGGCATATGGCATCCGCAGCTGCAGTAACGCCGCTCGGATTGCTTCACATGAGACCGCTTCAACGCTGGCTACACGATCGAGTCCCGAGATGGGCGTGGCACAGCGGTTCCCTCTGCGTCCAAGTGACTCCGAGGTGCCGCCAAACCTTCGGCCTGTGGTCGGACCCTTTGTTTCTCCGGGCGGGAGTCCCCCTAGAACAAGTGTCCAGGCACTCGGTTGTCTCCACGGATGCCTCATCCACGGGTTGGGGTGCCACGTACAACGGGCTTGCAGCTTCGGGCCTGTGGACGGGGCCTCAGCTGCAATGGCATATCAATTGCCTCGAGTTGTTAGCAGTTCGTCTTGCACTCAGCCGCTTCAAAGTGCCGCTCAGAGGCAAGCACGTTCTGGTCCGGACGGACAACACTGCGGCCGTAGCGTACATCAACAAACAGGGTGGTCTACGCTCCCGTCGCATGTCGCAACTCGCCCGCCATCTCCTCTTATGGAGTCAGAAGCATCTGAGGTCGCTTCGTGCTATTCACATTCCGGGCCTGCTCAATCGTGCGGCCGACGAGCTGTCACGTCAGCAGGTACTTCCGGGAGACTGGCGACTCCATCCCCAGGCGGTCCAGCTAATCTGGAGTCGTTTCGGGGCCGCACAGGTAGACCTGTTTGCCTCCCCAGAGACGACCCACTGTCAGTGGTTTTATTCCTTGACCGAGGGGACCCTCGGGTCGGATGCCCTGGCCCACAGCTGGCCCCGGGAAGAACGCAAGTATGCGTTTCCCCCAGTGAGCCTTCTTGCGCAGACACTGTGCAAAGTCAGGGAGGACGAGGAGCAGGTCCTGTTGGTCGCTCCGTATTGGCCCAACCGGACTTGGTTCCTGGAACTAGTGCTCCTTGCGACAGCACCTCCCTGGCCCATTCCTCTGAGGCAGGACCTCCTGACTCAGAGACGGGGCACCCTATGGCACCCGCGTCCAGACCTCTGGAAACTCCATGTCTGGTCCCTGGACTGGACGCGGAGGTTCTAGGTGACCTACCGCAAGCGGTAGTTGACACCATCACTTCCGCTAGAGCCCCCTCTACGAGGCGCCTCTATGCGTTGAAGTGGAACCTGTTCGTCGATTGGTGCTCTTCTCGCCGAGAAGACCCCCGAAGACCCCTCGATCGCATCTGTGCTTACCTTTCTACAGGATGGGTTGGAGCGAAGGCTGTCTCCCTCCACCCTCAAGGTCTATGTCGCCGCTATCGCCGCTAATCATGAGCTCGTAGATGGGAAATCTCTAGGTAAGCACGATCTGATCGTCAGGTTCCTTAGGGGAGCGAGGAGATTAAATCCGCCTCGTCCTCCCTCTATACCCTCTTTGGACTTAGCTCTGGTGCTTACTGCACTACAGAGAGAACCCTTTGAGCCTCTGCAGTCAGCTGAGTTGAAAATCCTGTCGTTAAAGACTATACTCCTGATTGCGTTGGCCTCCATCAAGAGGGTAGGGGACCTGCAGGAATTTTCGGTCGACGAATCGTGCCTGGAATTCGGGCCCGGTAACTCTCATGTGATCATGAGACCCCGGCCTGGATACGTGCCCAAGGTTCCCGCTACTCCCTTCCGGGACCAAGTGGTGAGCCTGCAAGCGCTGCCTTCGGAGGAGGCAGACCCAGCCCTAGCTTTTCTCTGTCCCGTCCGTGCTCTCCGGACTTACGTGGACAGAACGCAAAGCTTCAGGACCTCAGAGCAGCTCTTCGTCTGTTACGGAGGACAGCAGAAGGGAAAGGCTGTCTCCAAGCAGAGGATGGCCCACTGGATAGTGGATGCCATCGTCTTGGCTTATCAGTCCCAAGACGTGCCCTGCCCGCTCGGGTTAAGAGCCCACTCCACTAGGGGTGTTGCCTCTTCCTGGGCGCTGGCTCGTGGCGCCTCGCTGACAGATATTTGTAGAGCTGCGGGCTGGGCGACACCGAACACGTTCGCTAGATTCTATAGCCTCCGTGTAGAGCCGGTATCTTCCTGTGTGCTCACTTCCCATAGTCAGTAACACCGAAATGCCTGTTCTAGTGTCGGCTTGCTGCGCCATTCCCTCCCCTATGGTAGACGGATGCGTGCGCTTATTCTGCTCCAGTCGAGTTCCCCGGAACGGCGAACCCTGTTGAGTCCTCCGCAACCCGCGGCAGTCGGACGTGGCGGAGCGTTCGACGCCAGGTCTAACACTCGTATGCATTGGTGGAACTTGTGTTAGGCTGGGTTCCGTATGTAGTGACCCCCACGGCGGTCCCATATGTGTATTCTTCCACGGTACGGCTCCCTACGGCGAGCCCGTGTCTTTCCCTCGGCAGAGTTCCTCTGCCGTCCCAGGTACGTGTTGTCTCCCTCCTAATTGTTCCGGGGCCACCCCTGGGACTTCCGTATGTTGTGCTGCCCACGGCCAGCCCATACGTGTATTCTCCACATGTTAACTCCCTCTGGGCATGATGTGGCTTCCGCAGCTGCCCTCACAGGCACGCTTTCCCAGCGTTATCCAATACAGTCAGCTGAATGGGTCTTGCGGAACAGCAGCTTGGACTCTCCCTGCGTGAACCTACCCGCCCGCATCAGATCGGGGTCCGTGGGGCTCATCGCTGGGCGCTGGAAGTGGTAGTAACTATGGCGTTTTCCATAGGGGATTCCAATTCGTCGGTACGTCCGACGTACGTCTCCGTTCCCTCCTTCAGGGAACGAGGGTTACCATACGTAACCGAGACGTTTTCTATTTTAATACATTTTCAAATGTAATTTATTCCTGTGATTTCAGCATCATTACTCCAGTCTTCAGTGTCACATGATCCTTCAGAAATCATACTAATATGATGATTTGCTGCTCATGAAACTATTATTATTATCAATGTTGCAAAGTTGTGCGGCTCCATTTTTCGTTGATGGATAGAACAATTAAAAAACAGCATTCTTTAATTTATTTGAAATAGAAATGTTATATAAAGTCTTTACTGTCACATTTGACAGTAATGCATCCTTGTTGAATAAAAGTATTGTTTTCTTTAAAAAAAAATTCTTACTGACCTCAAACTTTTGATCAGCAGTATAATTTTCAATTTAATGAATAACCATAAAGGAAAAAGTGATCACATATTTTCCTTTCAATACATGTAAGTGAACACATTATTATTATTATTATTATTATTTACAAATATCATGAATTATTAACCCCCTAAAGCATAGATGTAAAAATGCATTTGAAAATGAAATTAAATGGTTGTAATTTATTAATGCTTTAAAATACAGACCTAAAGTTGGTCTCTTTTTAAATGACACTCAGCAGATTAAAGCACTTCAAAATATAAAAGTGTAAAAAAGTTTAGAAGTTTAAGTATACTGCAAGCAAATGTAATGTACTAAACTTTTATATATATATATATATATATATATATATATATATATATATATATATATATATATATATATATATATATATATATATATATATATATATATATATATATATATATATATATATATATATATATATATATATAATATATATATAATTTTACGAAATAATTTCCACTCTAAAATTGCTATAAAATCAAAACCAAAAGTTGCGTTCCAAATTTGAAGTTGACATCCCAAACATTAAAGTTCCTATGAGGTCTTGTTTAAGCGCTATACCAAAAATAGCCACCGGTCACATTCCATTGAAATTAATAAATTTCTGTCACAAAATCACTTCTATCACAAAACAGTCACCAAATATGCAACCTTGAGTCTCAGACCTTTCCATTGATATGTTTGTCAAGATTAGAAACATTTTTGATTATAAAATAGTTTAAATAAATTTTATAATATGAAACATGACACCGCCCACTAGGGGGAGGAGCCCGCTAAAAATGTTTCCATGGTGATGCAATATCTGATTTCAAAATGGCTTTCACAGGATGAATTTTGAGTGTTTAAGCTGTCGAATGATACCTAATATATGATGATAACTAAAATATGTGATAAAAGAGCAAGCGTCCCATTATAGATATATGTGTGTTTTTGGATATGTGCGTTTCATTTTACAAAATTATCTCAACTTAAAAATATCAAATTATCTGAAATTATGAGAGATTTATTGACCGTGGCAATAAATAATCATAAGAATTTGTAGCGGTCCTAATATCATTTTTTGTTTTTTGGAATGTTCCTGCATGTTAGTTGATCCACAATAACAGAAGATTCTGCCAAAGCCTTTAATAATGTTTTCTTTCTTAATTTCCCAACTGTTGTCTTCATTATTAGAACAGTTGACAGTTAAAAAAAAAAAAATTTTTACTTTATATTTTCACTTTTTGTATAAAAAAAAGATTTCAAAATAATTTTAAATTCAGAAGATATAAAACTGAATGTATGTCGTTGTAAGTGCATTTTAATGTATTGTTGAATAAATTAATGGATGGAATTAAAAAATGTTGTTGTCATAATGTCGTTGACCCTCATATTGAACGTGTTATGAAAAAAATGCTATGTTTATTAATGTCCCTATTCTTTTCCCGCAGGGATGAGGAGATCCGCAGTAAATGTGGCATTGATGCGATCACATATCTGTCTTTCCAGCGCCACATCATCCTGCTCATGACGGTGGTGTGTTTGCTGTCGCTCACCATCATCTTACCCATCAACCTCTCCGGGAACCTCCTCGGTACCTCCACCAGATCCTCAAATGCTTGGTTACTATTTGTTCTAGTAGTGCTCAGCCATAAAGGATTCATGACAACAGACACAACACGTTTGGTATCCAGGAAAAGGCAGTATACTTGAAAAAAGCATTACACCAACATTACATCTTAATTCATCAGTGTGTATGCGCCTAAAAAAGACTCTTTAGAATAATCTCATGAATTAGTTTTGACAGATTGTTAGTGTTAGGGTTTCTTTCCAGATGACCTGAAATGACTCTTAAATGCATGATGGCATGCTCTGAAATTGATCTAAAGTACATTCTAAAAGAAAAATAGCATTTTGTTTTGTACGTTGTATGTCATTTTTTCGCCATACTAAAGCTTAATAATACCACATACTTGTTCACGTACTCGTTCACATACTTGTTTCTCTGAAACACAATGCTACAGCCGGTTATTCTACTCTGAAATGTGCGTCCCGTGTCAGAATGTCTGTTTATATATTAGTTTTGGTCTGTGCGATACCGCATGCTCCCAATAGTATTTTGACACCCCAGGTTGCCAGTTGGCAGAAAACTGCGTATTACAGTCATGAAAGCCAGCAAACAAACTGGGTCAGAAATCTCAGATTCTACCCGACTTAAAAGCCTCGGCATCCATCTCAAATATTAGAGCATATTAAAATATGAATAAATCAACTCAGTCTCCTCTGCTTTCATTGTCAATTGCGCTCGCTCCTGTTGCATTTTCTCAATCTGGCAACCCACGTGAGTGTCGAGTCTGAAAAGGACGAGGTGGGAGAAACAACTCTCTCCAATATTTTGAATTTCGACCACAGTACCCATTTCAACTAGCCTGACAAGCCAGAACCACATTAAGATGTTGGGTCTGGGAACTCACCATTGGCAGGGCTCAATCCGAGGGGCGGGATAAACGGTTGTCTTTCAAATTCCCTCTGCACGCAATAGGATAGCGCTACAACCAACCAGAGTAACAAAGGTGAAGCGGAGTTAGTTGATAGATTAAACTTTCGCCGTATCCGGTCAGCAAAACTCCGAACACATCTTCCTTTCTTCAGCATGACTTCAGTGCCGTTCTTTGTTCTTTCCTCAAAGAAAAGCTTAACTCCAAGTCTTCCAGAGTCGCGGCCAAAGCTGATTCGAAAGACCGCTGTTCGCCAGCTTCTTTGTTTACGAGTAGCACGCGGAACCGCCGCAATTCTGCTGTCATTATGTTGAGCCCGCCCACCGACTCTATACACGATGTGATTGGATTGAAGCCAACGGAGAGTTGCTAGACTACTCTGGCTGCAAATTAGATTTGCTGCCGCTAGGGTGCATCTAGATTTCTAGGCTACATTTCAACCAATAACTGTCAATATTACATACTGCACCATTAAATATTAAAGGGATAGTTCACCCAAAAATGAAAATCATCTACTCATCTTCTACTCACTCTCAACTTGTTCCAAACCTGTATGAATTTCTTTCTTCTGCTGAAAACAAAGGAAGATATTTGGAAGTAACCAAACAGTTGATGGTCCCCATTGACTTCCATAGTCGTTTTTTTTTTTTTTAAGTCAATGGGGTCCATCAACTGTTTGGTTACCCATATTCTTCTAAAAAAACAGCTTTTGCTGAGTGTGTGTGTGTGTGTGTGTGTGTGTGTGTGTGTGTGTGTGTGTGTGTGTGTGTGTGTGTGTGTGTGTGTGTGTGTGTGTGTGTGTGTGTGTGTGTGTGTGTGTGTGTGTGTGTGTGTGTGTGTGTGTGTGTGTGTGTGTGTGTGTGTGTGTGTGTGTGTGTGTGTGTGTGTGTGTGTGTGTGTGTGTGTGTGTGTGTGTGCACTACTGTTCAGAAGTTTGGGGTAAGTGATTTTTGAAAAATACCTTTATGCATTAAATTGATCAAAAGTGACAGTTTTAAAACATTTTTAATGTCACAGCAGATTTATATTTCGAATAAGGGCTGTTCTTTCTATTCATCAAAGAATCCTTAAATCCAGTGTACCCAAAAATATGAATCAGTACAACTGTTTTTAACATTGATAATAATAATAAAAAAAATTCTTTGAGCAGCAAATCAGCATATCAAAATGATTTCTGAAGGATCATGTGACACTGAAGACTGGAGTAATGATGCTGAACATTTAGTTTTGCCATCACAGGAATACATTACATTTTAAAATATATTAAAATAGAGATCAGTTATTTAAAATTGTAATACTGTTTCTCAAATTTTCAACTGTGTTAAAAAACAAATAAATGTAGACTCTTAAACTTAAAATCTCAAACTTTTGAACAGTAATGTACATTTTCTGTAATGATTTGGAGGGAACTGGGAAAATGTAAAAAAAAAAAAAATCATAAAACTTTGTGTAAATCTGTGGATACAGATTCCGTGTGGGCCTGCCGATGAATGACTTTAGGACAGGCCTGGGAAAACTCTAGAAGATGTAGAAGAGCTTCGTCTTAACCCTCTATTAGTGGACATGTGTGAAAGCATAATTCAGACCACCCTACAGTGTTTGAAGATGGTTGGGTGGCACGATAGAGGGTTAGAAGGGCCAAGTTAAATATGGGAAAGGCCTTGACTGTCCACGCCACAAAAAGAACATTGTGAAAAGCCACCAGCTTTACCTCTTGTTGTTCTCAGACCTGCAATAATCTTTTCATGCAACCTCGGTGGCAGAAGTTTACTGTGGCCTTCTAAAAGCGTTAAATGTGGATGTGTGGTAGACCAGCCTGTGGTGCAGCTTCGGGGCCGGCTGGTTAGAATAGGGTGGGGGTTTTGATGCTGACTGTCATCTCTATGCAACAAATTGACACTGTATTCGTGAAATAAACCAGCACATTCACAAATTTGTCCTAGCAACCAAACCCAAAGCATAATGATTTGGGTCTAGAGAGGTTTTTAATTCCACATTCACAGGCCTCAAATTACTTACAGAGTTTTATTTTTGACACTGGTATGTGAGAAAAGCATGAAATGTTAACACAACTTTTTTATTCCTATTCTTTTCAGGAGATAGTCCACAGAATTTCGGCCGAACAACAGTGGTTAATGTCCCTGCACAGTAAGCTTGTTTATTGTGATGGATGTACTCCTGGGAAGCATTACCTTGTTGTGTGTCTACAGTACATATTTATGATCTTAAAAACTCTCTTCTTCTTTCTTTAGGAACACTTTTCTGTGGTTGCACAGTATCTTTGCTCTGCTGTACTTTGTGATCACCGTACTGTGCATGGTCCATCACTCCTCGCAACTGAAATACAAAGAGGATGAGAAGGTATTGTGTGCAAGCGTGTTATTACACTTCATTTCTGTTCCATAAGTGCCGCTGCGTTTTACAGTGCTTGCAAGGCGAGCCAGTGAATCTCAAAAAAACCCAAAACGTCCTTAGTTCCTCTTAAATTTAAAGGTGCAGTGTGTAATATTTATGAGGATCTATTGACAGAAATGCAATATAATATACACAACTATGTTTTCAATGGTGTATAAAGACCTTACATAATGAACCGTTATGTTTTTATTACCTTAGAATGAGTCATTTCTATCTACATGCACCGCGGTTCCCCTTACAGCGAAGTCCCCATTTTGCGCCACCATGTTTCTACAGTAGCCCTAAACGGACAAACTGCTCTACAGAGCGCTAGCTACTCTCTACGGTCTCAGACGACAACATCTTTGTCCTGTGTCGGCCACCGTAGCTTCTCCATGTGCTTCGAAAGGGAGGGGTGGGCGCTGGGCGGTTGCAATTCACAACCTCACCACTAGATGCCGCTAAAATGTACACATTGCACCTTTAAAGATTAATGTTATTATTAATAAATAATTATTAAATACATTTTGTTTAGATTTTCTTTTCAAATTCTGTTATATTTTGCTGGAAGCCTATTTATATGTACATTAGGAATTTTGGCATCATGACATTATTTTTGCGACAGTTAAGCATTTCCCCGCCTCCATACTTATTTCAGCAATGCCTTCAGAGTTATTTTCATTAGATTCTCTATAAATCATCATGCCTGGACACTATTTTACGGAGACCCGCACATGACATTCAGACCAAAAATATATGTAAATTGTGGCCACGAATTAAGATTGTTTTTCTCTCATTTTAGTTAAATCGTGGCCATTTAATGAAAGAATTAGTTCCCATGATTTATTAATTCATCCCCTCCTTTTGGTAAATTGTGTCTACATTGAACTAATTCGTTCCCTCATTTTTAAATAATACAATGTAGCCACAATTTAGTAAACCGAGGGAACAAGTAATTATATTGTGCATGCAATTTACTTAAAGGGATAGTTCACCCAAAAATGAAAATTAGCCCATAATTTACTCACCCTCGAGTCATCCTAGGTGTATATGACATTCTTCTTTCAGACGAATAAAATCTTATATATTATTATATAAGAGTTATATTACAAAAGTCCAGGCTAATCCAAGCATTAGAATTGGAATTATAGTTGTTTTTGAAGTCCAAAAAAAGTGCATCTGCCCGTCAAATAACTGCTCCACGCGGCTCTGGGGTGTTAATAAAGGCCTTCTGAAGCGAATCGATCCGTTTGTGTAAGAAAAATATCCATATTTAAAACTTTATCAAATAAACTTTCGTCCGACCGCCTTCCGTGGAAAAGTGTTGAATGTTGAAAGTGAAACTCAAGATGCGTACGTGACGTCATGACGAGCCAACCTGGTCGCGTTAGTCTTTCGATCGGCAGGGGAGCTTTCAACAATTTTTCCATAAATTGAACAGGGAAGGTGGTCGGCCAAAAGTTTACTTTATAAAGTTTTAAATATGGATATTTTTCTTACACAAACGGATCGATTCGCTTCAGAAGGCCTTTATTAACACCCCAGAGCCGCGTGGAGCAGTTATTTGACGGGCAGATGCACTTTTTATGGACTTCAAAAACAGAGCGACTATTAATCCAATTCTAATGCTTGTATTAGCCTGGACTTTTGTAATATAACTCCGATTTTATTCGTCTGAAAGAAGAATGTCATATACACCTAGGATGACTTGAGGGTGGGTAAATTATGGGCTAATTAAATTTTTGGGTGAACTATCCCTTTAAGACGAGGGAAGGAATTAGTAAAACGTTCTTTGGCGTATTAATTAATCATGGGATTAGGTTCCACAGACTAGTCAACTTTCCTGCCATGACATTTTAAGCTTGACGACGACTAGTCGCTGATCATGGCCTATAGAGGGCGCAACAGGATAAGAAACGTTTACGCTCCGTTTCCAACAGTTAAAATGACAAATAAATTCCCTGAGAGCGCTCCACAAGATATGTTTGATTATACCATCTGGACGTTTTAAACTGTTTATTGTACACGTATGTTAATCGCCATTATACCATTCAGATAATACATGTGATGAGGATTCATTAGAAGGCATAATTGATCATGTTTCTACAACAACAACAAAAATCCTGCAAGCACCAGTATTTGCTTCATGAAATGCACTTCTAGCTCACACTTTTTATTATTATTGCAGGTGGCCAGAACTCTAATGATAACGTCAATTCCCCGAGAAATCTCTGATCCCGGCCTGATCACCAAACACCTGCAGTGAGTGAAGAGCACAAATCCGTTATCCACAGATTTGCAACTGTTGCTTAATCTCCATACTTCAGCATATCGGAGATTAAATGTCAACACAACTGAGGGCATTCTTTTTTCACTTGCGTAAAAGCCAATGTCCCTTCTATCTCCAAACAGTGAAGCCTACCCCAGCTGCACCGTCACAGACATCCGGTTCTGCTTTGACGTACAAAAACTAATGAAGCTGGACTCAGAAAGGTCATTTGCATTCACACATCTCCCGAATGTCAAAAAGCTGAGTCTTGCATATTTTGCATATTAAACCATATTTCACACTAAGGATGAGAATAGCTATAATGATAACGGTAAATATATAGTTAAAAAAAATTCTAAATATAAAAGATTAGCAGAGTTTACATCACCCTTTACACAGACTGTAATGACACGTTTTAGCGGTCATCAGTATCGTAAATCCTGCAACGTTTTTTGTCAATCTCACACTTTTTGAAAGTTGTGGAATCACTACTGTGGCGTTTTTCTTATGCTGTTTTAGCAAATGGGCACACAAAAAATATTTAACGTGTTCTCTCATTCACAGCTATCATATTTAACCCAACTATGATGACTTCCGCTCTGAGAAACCCGGAATTGTGAAAAGGGTCTATTGTTGCAGTCACTTTCAGGCAGATTTTTTACAGCTGATGAATGATAAAAAAAGCAATTGCAGCCAGTCAGACTTTAAAGAGCTTGAGCATTTAAAGCAGCAGACAATTTAGAATAAACAGAATTATATCATGAGTTGGTGTGGACTCTATAGTTATCGTTCTTGCTGTGAACATGCCTTAAAACTGTATCCTGTACAGGCGAAAAGCAATGAAAGGAAGGCTTTACTTCACAACCAAAGCTCAGAAGGAAGGCAGGATCATGATAAAGACCCACCCCTGTGCACATTTCTTCTGCTGTGATATATGTGGCTTTGAACAGGTAAATCTCCCTCACACATGTTATAGTTGTCAGAATGGATATATTTATACATGTACAGGCTGTATACATATGTGGCTGGTACTGCACCTCCTCATGTTGGCCACTGGAGACCACCATACACCAACTGACAGTCATGAACTGCTCAGTGAAGAGATCTAATACTTTTCTTCTCATGTCTTGTCATTGTCCTCTCATCAGGTGGATGCAGAACAGTACTACAGTGAGCTGGAGGAAAAACTGACAGATGAGTTTAATGCAGAGAAGAACCGGATCTCTATGAAGAGGCTGGGCATTGCCTTTATTACCTTCAGAGATGAGAGGATGACTGCAGTGTAAGTGTTCGTGGTAAATGGCTGGTTATTGAGAATCAGTATCATCCGCCAAGATATCCTGTAATGAATACCTAGATTTAAGAATGTAAAAGTATTTTTATTTAAAAGGTATTTTATCAACATGAAGCAGGTCTGCTGACAGCTGAACCACTAGACTCTAGCTATCAGAAACAATGTATTTGATTTCCTGCGATTATTAATCTGTCTTATATAGAGCTTTTAGTGTCATACAGCTCCATTGTCCAGAGGTCCATGTGGAACATATACAGTATGAAACATACATAACTAAAACCACACTAACTGTCACACTAACTAATTTTAACATTCTAACTTCTAATGACTTGATACGCATTATGTAATAATGTAGTCAAATGTTATAGAGCATATAATATAACATGTATAACATATAATAGTGATGACATGCAGGCACACTCTCAGAAAAAAAGGTACAAAAACTGTCGCTGGAGCAGTACTCTTTTAAAAGGTACACCTTTGTACCCATTACTACGATGACCAAGAGAGCTCAACACACTTCAACTGAAGAAAACACATGCAAATAGAAAAAACACCAGCAAATTAAGAAAAAGTTTTTATCAGTTTGACATGTGCTGCAATACTCACAACACTAAAAAAAAAAAAACTGAAACGCACTGCAAATACTCACAATGCAACCAAATACATAAACACACTGCAAATAGTACAAAGCTCAATGTGCTGCAACTGAAGAAAACACATGCAAATAGAAAAATCACCTGCAAATTAAGAAAACATCATCACCTTGTGAAACACCTTGTGAGTATTTGCAGCGCGTTTCTGTTTTTGGTTGCGTTGTGAGTATGTGCAGCACGTTTCTGTTTTTGGTTGCGTTGTGAGTATTTGCAACGCGTTTCTGTTTTTGGTTGCATTGTGAGTATTTGCTGCGCGTTTCTGTTTTTGGTTGCATTGTGAGTATTTGCAGGCGCGTTTCTGTTTTTGGTTGCATTGTGAGTATTTGCAGCGCGTTTCTGTTTTTGGTTGCGTTGTGAGTATTTGCAACACGTTTCTGTTTTTGGTTGCATTGTGAGTATTTGCAGCACGTTTCTGTTTTTGGTTGCATTGTGAGTATTTGCAGCACGTTTCTGTTTTTGGTTGCGTTGTGAGTATTTGCAGCGCATTTCTTTTTTTGGTTGCGTTGTGAGTATTTGCAACGCATTTCTGTTTTTGGTTGCGTTGTGAGTATTTGCAACGCGTTTCTGTTTTTGGTTGCATTGTGAGTATTTGCAGCGCATTTCTGTTTTTGGTTGCATTGTGAGTATTTGTAGCGCGTTTCTGTTTTTGGTTGCATTGTGAGTATTTGCAGCGCGTTTCTGTTTTTGGTTGTGTTGTGAGTATTTGCAGCGCGTTTCTGTTTTTGGTTGCGTTGTGAGTATTTGCAGCGCGTTTCTGTTTTTGGTTGCATTGTGAGTATTTGCAGCACGTTTCTGTTTTTGGTTGCGTTGTGAGTATTTGCAGCGCATTTCTTTTTTTGGTTGCGTTGTGAGTATTTGCAACGCATTTCTGTTTTTGGTTGCGTTGTGAGTATTTGCAACGCGTTTCTGTTTTTGGTTGCATTGTGAGTATTTGCAGCGCATTTCTGTTTTTGGTTGCATTGTGAGTATTTGTAGCGCGTTTCTGTTTTTGGTTGCATTGTGAGTATTTGCAGCGCGTTTCTGTTTTTGGTTGTGTTGTGAGTATTTGCAGCGCGTTTCTGTTTTTGGTTGCGTTGTGAGTATTTGCAGCGCGTTTCTGTTTTTGGTTGCGTTGTGAGTATTTGCAGCGCGTTTCTGTTTTTGGTTGCGTTGTGAGTATTTGCAGCGCGTTTCTGTTTTTGGTTGCGTTGTGAGTATTTGCAGCGCGTTTCTGTTTTTGGTTGCGTTGTGAGTATTTGCAGCGCGTTTCTGTTTTTGGTTGCGTTGTGAGTATTTGCAGCTCGTTTCTGTTTTTGGTTGCGTTGTGAGTATTTGCAGCGCGTTTCTGTTTTTGGTTGCATTGTGAGTATTTGCAACGCGTTTCTGTTTTTGGCTGCGTTGTGAGTATTTGCAACGCGTTTCTGTTTTTGGTTGCATTGTGAGTATTTGCAACGCGTTTCTGTTTTTGGTTGCATTGTGAGTATTTGCTGCGCGTTTCTGTTTTTGGTTGCATTGTGAGTATTTGCAGGCGCGTTTCTGTTTTTGGTTGCATTGTGAGTATTTGCAGCGCGTTTCTGTTTTTGGTTGCGTTGTGAGTATTTGCAACACGTTTCTGTTTTTGGTTGCATTGTGAGTATTTGCAGCACGTTTCTGTTTTTGGTTGCATTGTGAGTATTTGCAGCACGTTTCTGTTTTTGGTTGCGTTGTGAGTATTTGCAGCGCATTTCTTTTTTTGGTTGCGTTGTGAGTATTTGCAACGCATTTCTGTTTTTGGTTGCGTTGTGAGTATTTGCAACGCGTTTCTGTTTTTGGTTGCATTGTGAGTATTTGCAGCGCATTTCTGTTTTTGGTTGCATTGTGAGTATTTGTAGCGCGTTTCTGTTTTTGGTTGCATTGTGAGTATTTGCAGCGCGTTTCTGTTTTTGGTTGTGTTGTGAGTATTTGCAGCGCGTTTCTGTTTTTGGTTGCGTTGTGAGTATTTGCAGCGCGTTTCTGTTTTTGGTTGCATTGTGAGTATTTGCAGCACGTTTCTGTTTTTGGTTGCGTTGTGAGTATTTGCAGCGCATTTCTTTTTTTGGTTGCGTTGTGAGTATTTGCAACGCATTTCTGTTTTTGGTTGCGTTGTGAGTATTTGCAACGCGTTTCTGTTTTTGGTTGCATTGTGAGTATTTGCAGCGCATTTCTGTTTTTGGTTGCATTGTGAGTATTTGTAGCGCGTTTCTGTTTTTGGTTGCATTGTGAGTATTTGCAGCGCGTTTCTGTTTTTGGTTGTGTTGTGAGTATTTGCAGCGCGTTTCTGTTTTTGGTTGCGTTGTGAGTATTTGCAGCGCGTTTCTGTTTTTGGTTGCGTTGTGAGTATTTGCAGCGCGTTTCTGTTTTTGGTTGCGTTGTGAGTATTTGCAGCGCGTTTCTGTTTTTGGTTGCGCTGTGAGTATTTGCAGCGCGTTTCTGTTTTTGGTTGCGTTGTGAGTATTTGCAGCGCGTTTCTGTTTTTGGTTGCGTTGTGAGTATTTGCAGCTCGTTTCTGTTTTTGGTTGCGTTGTGAGTATTTGCAGCGCGTTTCTGTTTTTGGTTGCATTGTGAGTATTTGCAACGCGTTTCTGTTTTTGGCTGCGTTGTGAGTATTTGCAACGCGTTTCTGTTTTTGGTTGCATTGTGAGTATTTGCAGCGCGTTTCTGTTTTTGGTTGCGTTGTGAGTATTTGTAGCGCGTTTCTGTTTTTTGTTGCATTGTGAGTATTTGCAGCGCGTTTCTGTTTTTGGTTGCGTTGTGAGTATTTGCAGCGCGTTTCTGTTTTTGGTTGCGTTGTGAGTATTTGCAGCATGTTTCTGATTTTGGTTGCGTTGTGAGTATTTGTAGCATGTTTGTGTTTTTGGTTGCATTGTGAGTATTTGCAGCACGTTTCTGTTTTTCGTTGCGTTGTGAGTATTTGCAGCACGTTTCTGATTTTGGTTGCGTTGTGAGTATTTGTTGCGCATTTCTGTTTTTGGTTGCGTTGTGAGTATTTGTAGCGCATTTCTGTTTTTGGTTACGTTGTGGTTGCACTTCTGTATTTGGTTGTGCTGTAAGAATTTGCAGCCGTTTATGTATTTAGTTACATTGGGAGTATTTGCAGCAGATGTATTGTCAAACTGATGAAGATGTTTTCTTAATTTGCTGGTGTTTTTTCTGTTTGCATGTGTTTTCTTCAGTTGCAGTACACTGAGCTCTCTTGAGCACTGTACTTTACCCCTAAAGAGTGCATGTTAGTACCTTAGTACCAGCTTTTTTTTCTGAGAGTGTATACAAATAAAATCCTAACAAACTAAATATTTTCATTTTTTCAATTAATATTAATAAAAGTTTTATTTTGATTGATTTTATTTAAAAATTATTTGTTTTAGTTTAAAACATTTTTTGCATTTAATTACTGTAATTATTAGCTTTTCATCTAATAATTAAAAAACTCACAAACTGAAATTATGGGCAGTTTGGTACTGTATGGTATGACATGAAATCAGTTATTTCTATAAGAATTTTTTATAAGTTTAATTTTGAGAAATATACTGTCTGAATTTTAGATTTATAGTAGATATTAGATCCCGTGCTCATTAGTAATATTGTCCCTTGCCAAAAGAAACTCTTTCATCAAGCGCTTTCTTACCAAACTTTTGCAACTTTTGACAGCTTTTATTTAGTGTACTACAGTAAAAAGCTCTATATATAAGTTTATACAACACTAAGTTCTGGTCCTGGCTTCTGATTGGTCATTACTGTATGTTAAAAACCACAATGTAGTAATTTGGTACACTACTGAGTAGATTACATTAGCAAAATATATACACATGTTCTCTCATGCCTTATTGTTTAAAGCCTCTGTGCTTATGTTTCTCCAGTATTGTGAAAGACTACAGCCGAGCTCGTTGCGGCCACAGACCCCAGCAGTCCAGCATAACCACAGTGGTGCGCTCCCATCAGTGGGGCATTTCTTATGCCCCTGCCCCTAATGACATCATCTGGTAAGTCGACTCAATAGCCACATCTATATCTTGAAATAGAAAAAAGTATAGGAATTACCGCAATGAGCACATGCTTTTATGAAATGATCCAGATTTACAATGTTATATGTGATGTTTTATTTAACGTTTTTTAGTATACAGTTAAGATAACTGTGATCTGCGAAGTTGGAGTCATATATATTTTTCATGACATGCTTTGTTCCAGGCCATTACACTCGGATTTGAGAGATGAAATTGGATTAATTAAGTCTCAATCTGAGTGTGTGCCTAGACAGTCACTGTGAAAGCCATTATATCTCTTACATAATATGTGTTGAGAATCATATATTGAGTGAGTGTTAGTGTGTGTGGGTGTGTGTGTGGGGGGGGAGCAGTGTCAGCCCGTCTTTCTGCTTGACTGGACGTGTGTGTGCATGTGTGTGTGTGTGTGTTTGTCTGAATTCAAGACTTTTTTTATGGATATAAGCTCTAATGTTGTAGCATGTTTGCTTCTTATTAAAACAATTTATTGAAGTGTGACTGCTTTCCAGTTCAGTGTAGGCTAGCCCATGAGTTCAATGTTTTGTAGCACTGCATTTATAGAGTAAATGGTTTTGCAGTTTTGGAAAATTATACAGTGGAAACGATTACTTTCGAAAGGTATTTGTAAACCTCATTCGCATTTTTATTCCTTTCACGTGCACTACTTTTACTTACATGTCTTTCAATTCTGCACTGTAAACAATATATTGTGTTCCTTTTTTTGCATGGGCTTTTTCGGTTTTACTTACTTCCCAAATGAGAGAACTTTTTTTTTTGTCGATTTAAATACATTAAACAAATCAACTGAGAAAACACAGTAAATTAAGTTTAGTTTACGGAAATCAAAAAAGAGTGTGAGTGTTTTATTTTACAGTCCTGTTCCGCATAAGTACTATGTACTTATTATAGCAATTACAATAATTGGGTTATAACTAGGTACTAACCCTAAACATATCCCTAAACCTAACTTTAACCCATGCAGTTACCTTATATTACCAGTACTTTCTTGGGTAACTACACTGTAAGTACATGTTCTGTAAAATAAAGTGTAACCAACATTTTTTTTTTAATGTCCATACAATGAAAGTAAATGAGGTTCCGTGTTGTTTTCGAACCCTTTTGACTTTCTTGACATGGACAGAAACAGTTTTCAAAATGTTGTTTGTGTTCTGCAGAGGAAATAAAGTCATGAAGGTGTGGAACAAAATGAACCTTCATAATGTCAGAAATTTCTTTTTTTTGTGAACATCCCTTTTAACCCTTTAAAGCCCACTCTAAGGCCTCTAAATTATATCAAATTAGATCAATTTGCTGAAAAAACACTATATATTATAACACTATATATATAAAAAAAAAATTTGAGAGAGAGAGAATACAAAATACAAAAAGTGTGTGCGTTTTTTTGAGTATCATATTTAATACACCAGGCTTTTATGGCTCATACAGTATGATATAAGACAATATGGAGGTGTGTGTGTGTGTGTGTGTGTGTGTGTGTGTGTGTGTGTGTGTGTGTGTGTGTGTGTGTGTGTGTGTGTGTGTGTGTGTGTGTGTGTGTGTGTGTGTATGTGTGGACTGGTAATCATCACGTTATGGGGACAAAATGTCCCCACAAAGATAGCAATATCCGAAATCCTCATCCTTGTGGGGACATTTTTAGGTCCCCATGAGGAAAACATCTTATAAATCAGACTAAGTGATGTTTTTTGAAAATGTAAAATTGCAGAATGTCTCCTGTGAGGGTTAGGTTTAGGGGCAGGGGCAGTGTAGGGGGATAGAATATACGGTATGTACAGTATAAAAACCATTACGCCTATGGAAAGTCCCCATAAAACATGAAAACCCAACATGTGTGTGTGTGTGTGTGTGTGTGTGTGTGTGTGTGTGTGTGTGTGTGTGTGTGTGTGTGTGTGTGTGTGTGTGTGTGTGTGTGTGTATAAAATGTGGACTATAATTTTTTTTATATCAGACTTTACAGGGTCAAGAGTATAAAGTGTAGACTTTCCCATAAAATATCCTGTTTAAAAAAACAACAAAGCTTTAACTGGCCTAAATGTATTTCAGAGGGGTTTAGGGCACTTATGCTGGTTTTAAAAAGGTTTTGGGCACTTTTGAGCTGGAAGACCACTAGCTAAACCAGCTTGGTCAGTCTGGGTGACCAGCTAGCCAGCTTAGGCTGTGTTTTCCAGCAAAAACCTTCCCATGTACGTAACAGCAGCTGAACATCCCACTTTTTCTTGGCGAGCACATACACTCTGTCCTGTAACTGTTGTTAAGACCTTGTCGTGTTGATTGGTGCCTGTGTTCATCCAGGGAAAATCTGTCAGTGTGCGGTTCTCGCTGGTGGCTCCGCTGCGTCCTGCTCAACATCATGCTCTTCCTCTTGCTCTTCTTTCTCACAACCCCTGCTATCATCGTAAACACTATGGACAAGTTCAACGTCACTCGGCCAGTTGAGAGCTTAAGGGTCAGTGACCATCAAAGAAGTTTTATAACCGTACGGCTGTATTACGCCACATTAGTATGTAAAATAAAACTGAAAGTGCTTTTTGTGTTGTTTTCGGAAGTTGGATGTTTTGAATTTGATCTTTTACTGTCTTCTACTGTCTAGAACCCAGTAATTACCCAGTTCTTCCCCACCCTGCTCCTGTGGGCCTTTTCCATTCTCCTGCCCTTCATTGTGTACTATTCATCTTTCTTTGAGTACCACTGGACCAGGTATGATGCCATTTCCACCGTCTGACTTTAAACTGTCTGTGTGTAAATATGAGAAAGCTATGGCAGGGTGGTCTTTTTACTCTAGTGTATATTACAATGATTTGCACTGATTACATTTGTAAATATAATTAAAACTAAGATTGTTTTATTAACACAATTATTTAATTAAATAAATACGTATTACCTCAGTTAGTTACTAATATGTTCCCTGTTTGATGTTAAAGGCACAATATGTAATATTTCACCACTAGAGGTCGCTTATTCAAAACAAAGGCATAGCTTGAGTAAATAATATTCATGGAATGTTATAAACCATTTATTACCTGTTAATCACTTTTTGAGCATAGACCTTAAAAATAAATTTCCAATTTAAACTGTCATAATTCTTGGATGTTTTTGCAGCACAGACAGTTTGGTCTCTTTTTAAAAAAGACACTTGGCAGATTATTGCTAACGTGATTTATATATATATATATATATATATATATATATATATATATATATATATATATATATATATATATATATATATATATATATATATATATATATATATATATATATATATATATATATATATATATATATATATATATATATATATATATATATATATAATTTTTTTTTTTTTTTTTTTATTTTTTTTTTTATGTAATTTATTCCTGTGACGACAAAGATGAATTTCTTGCAGCCATTACATTTATTTTTAACGTTGTAAATGTCTTTACTTTAATCACTTTGATAAATGTAATGCATTTTTTACAACCCCAAATTAGAAAAAGTTGGGACAGAATGGAAAACGCAAATAAAAAAAAGAAGTGATTTCTAAATTTACTTTGACTTGTATTTCATTGCAGACAATATGAACACAAAATATTTCATGTTTTGTCTGGTCAACTTCATGTCATTTGTAAATATGCATCTTTTCCTGTCATTCAGACCTGCAACACATTTCAAAAAAAGTTGGGACAGGAGCAATTTAGAGCTAGTAATGAGGTAAAATGGTTAAATAATGATGTGATTTGAAACAGGTGATGTCAACAGGTGATTGTAATTATGATTTGGTACAAAAGCAGCATCCAAGAAAGGTCTAATCCTTTAGGAGGAAAGATGGGCCGAGGATCGCCAGTTTGCCAAATGTTGAAATGAAATGTTGAAATGTTTAAAAACAATGTTCCTCAAAGAAAGATAGGAAGAGATTTGGATATTTCACATTCAACAGTGCATAACATAATTAAAAGATTCAAGGAATCTGGAGGCATTTTAGTGTGTAAAGGACAAGGGCGCAAGCCTAAGCTGAACAACCGTGATCTCCGATCCCTCAGGCGGCACTGCATCAAGAATCGTCATTCATCTATAAGCGATATCACCACATGGGCTCAGGACTACTTTGGCAAACCTTTGTCAAGTACCACAATACGTAGTTACATCCACAAATGCCAGTTAAAACTGTACTGTGCCAAAAGGAAGCCCTATGTTAACAGTGTCCAGAAGTGCCGTCGACTTCTCTGGGCTCGGAAGCATCTGGGATGGACCATCACACAGTGGAAACGTGTACTGTGGTCAGATGAATCAGTATTTGAGGTATTTTTGGGAGGAATGGACGCCGTGTGCTCCTGACCAAAGAAGAAAAGGATCATCCAGACTGTTACCAGCAACAAGTCCAAAAGCCAGGGTCTGTCATGGTATGGGGTTGTGTCAGTGCCCTTGGCAAAGGTAACTTGCACTTCTGTGAAGGCACCATTAATGCTGAAAAGTACATAGAGATTTTGGAGCATAATATGCTGCCTTCAAGAAGACATCTTTTCCAGGGATGTCCATGCATATTTCAGCAAGACAATGCAAAACCACATTCTGCACACATTACAAAGTCCGGGCTGCGGAGGAAGAGGGTACGGGTACTTGACTGGCCTGCCTGCAGTCCCGACCTGTCTCCAATAGAGAATTTTGAAGCGCAAAATGCGACAACGAAGAGCCCGTACTGTTGCCCACCTTAAGACTTGTTTGCAGGAAGAATGGGACAAAATTACACCTGAAACACTTCATCACTTGGTGTCTTGAGTCCCTAAACGTCTTTTAAGTGTTGTGAAAAGGAATGGCAACATTACAAAGTGGTAAATGCTTTACTGTCCCAACTTTTTTTGAAATGTGTTGCAGGTCTGAATGACAGGAAAGCATGCATATTTACAAATGACATGAAGTTGACCAGACAAAACATTAAATATTTTGTGTTCATATTGTCTGCAATGAAATACAAGTCAAAGGAAATTTAGAAATCACTTTTTTTTTTTTTTTGCGTTTTCCATACTGTCCCAACTTTTTCTGATTTGGGGTTTTAATATATAGATAGAAGTTTAAGTTTATTATGAAAATGCTAAACAAAAAAAATATATTTTATATGAAATATATTTTCTAAAACAGTTTTCAGTTTTACTCTAAAACTATGAGAAAATGTAAATCATGCATCTAAACAAGTTGTATTCTAAAATTGAGGTTGATATCTCAAAATATGAACTTTCAGTATGGTTTTGTTTGGGGCGAGGTACCAAAATTTTCCACTAGATGAAATTTGCTTCCCATTAATTTCCAATGCGGTCATTTTTGACCGTGAACAGTACAAGTGTGACTATTTTTTTTTTCAGGACCATTTAACCTTTTCGAACCATGTCTATAATTTTTTTGTGTGTTCACATAGCAAGTGCCAAAAACTTTTCGGACCATTCAGATGAAGTAAAAAATTCTAAAAAAACAAAATGTAACATTTCTATGCCAAAAATTACCGAACAGCACCAGAGAGTTAAGAGAACGAATATATTATTAATTACATTAAAGTAGTAAGAATGGGATTTTCCTTTATTAGGATATAAAAAATGTTGCTTGATTCATAACTATAAATATTATACACATGACTAATAAATTCATGAAGCAATTTAGGCTGAAGTCATCCTCCCTCCCCCCACCTCCTGATATTGTCCCAACATTCCTCACACATACACATTACATTACATTACACACTCGTATCATTCCATGTATGACATTCTTTCTTCTTTTACATATTTTGAAGAATGTTGGTTTCTCAAAATATCTTCTTTTGTGTTCCACAGTAGAATGTAAGTCATACAGGTTTGGTTTGGAATGACATGAGCGTATTTTAGGGTGAAGTATCCCTTTAATCAACTTGTACACACCACAATCATACACATATTCATACACACATATGATGGTTACAAAAATATGGTGTTGTCCCAATGACAAGGGTAAGTTTGCACTGTTGGTAGTTGTATTTGCAACGCAGCTTAAATCTATTGCATAAACATGTTCATATCAGCGCACAAACATATTGCATAACTGCAGAACATCCCCCAACCCAGTCTCAGTCTCCCACCCACCCATGCACAGCACGTTTACATGGTGTCCCTCTCTCTTGCACTCTCTGCTTGCCTCTCCAGGCTTGTTGTCATAGTGATCACAACATGGGAATAATCATATGCAGACTGGCGGCGTCTTTCACAGTCACATTATAGTTCATGTGGATCAAACATTCTGTATTGTGCTACTGCAATACCTACAGCAAAACTGTTGTGCACCTGCTGTGTTTACAGTGGAAACACTTCAATGTCTAAAATACATTCCACATGAAATCAGAACTGAGTATTTACATAAATAATTCGCATTTTTTATTTGAAATACGTCACATATTGGCTGCTAGGATTGGGCTGCATGCGTGGTTTTATGTGGACTTTAACCACAAACAATCTGTCTAGTAGAGGAACTGGTGGGAAAATTAAAAGAATGGAATAGAAAATCATGTAAAAATATGGAAATCTATTTTATTTATTATTATTATTTGGAGATGAAATAGAAGTTGTGACATATACATGTGAAATGGCTTCTCGAACAAGAAAAAATGTAGGGCAGGACTTGATTTTGTCCATCTGGAATTGATTGGATGGTTGTGGTTTTCTATTGGTCGACCTCATGTGAGTGACAGGTTGCCCCGCCCTCACCTCAGGAAACACACCATCAGAGAAGAGATGTCACTACAAGAGGGAGAAGTTTTTTTGATTAAAGATTACTAGGGCACATTAATTAAAAAGATATATCATTTGGAATACTGCAATTTTCCATGAAACATATAAGAATTGTCAGTTTTGATTTCATGATGACTTAAATAGATTTCTTGTAATTGTTTGGTTGAGTTGTAATCAGTTGAATCTTCTTGTGCTGTGTGTCTCTCTCAGGTCCGGTGAGAATCAGGTCACTATGCACAAATGCTTTTTACTGCTTGTCTTCATGGTTATCATTCTACCATCACTGGGTCTATCCAGGTAAACATCCTATAAACTTCCTACGATAATTATATGTATAAAAACATGCTGATAAAAGCAGTTTCACAAACTTGTTTTGGCTGTCGTTTTGTCTCAAATGTTCCTTTATATACAGTACTATATACATGTATGTGGGTCAATGACAGTGATAAATAAGGATGTCCTACTTATGCCAGCATTTTTTTTTTTTTTTTGTGAAGAATTTAATAAGGCTATTTTCCTTTTCACAATCCCCAGACAGTTACGCCACCTAAACATGTTTTAATTTTGAGCCCCACAAAATTATCAGAATGACTTTCAACTCAAAACGTTTTTAAATACTTTAATTCATAGCAAGCATGGGTTTTAACTCACAGCATAAAACAATAAATATAGACTATCTATCTGGACACTTACAGTAGTGGTTGGATCATATTCATGATTAAAGGGTTAGTTCACCCAAAAATGAAAATTCTGTCATTAATTACTCACCCTCATGACATTTCAAAGTGCTCCAGTGGACTACAGTGGTTTAACCTCTATTTTATAAGCAACCCGAGTGCTTTGTTTGCGCAAAAAAAAACATAATTTACCGCTTTATTTTCAAAATTTTCATCTCCAACACGCGTTCAAGAGTGTACCACGACAAGTGTGATGTGTTGAATCAAGAGCAGACGTTGTTGCGTGATCGCGCATAGGAGATTCATATTTTGTAAATAAAGTGGTATATTATGTTTTTTTGCGAAAACAAAGCACTCCCATCGCTTCATAAAATTGAGGTTAAACCACTGGCGTCACATGGATTAGTGTAATGATGTCTTTACTGCCTTTCTGGGCCTTGAAAGTGTTAATTATATAGCTGTTTGATTTCATAAAAAATATCTTCATTTGTGTTCCGAAGATGAACAACAGTCTTGCGGGTTTGGAACGACATGAGGGTGAGGAATAAATTACAGAACTTTCATTTTTGGGTGAACTATCCCTTTAATGTGATAAATTACACCTGTGGTTACTCTACTAGGACACTTTAAGGGTAAACGGATGTCATACATCCACTAAGAATCAGCTTTAGACCAGTTGGTTAAAAGGAATTGAACAAAAGGTTGAGACTTTAACTGTTTAAAGTGTCCAAATAATGTTCAGTGTTATATATACTCTTGTCTGCTCGCCAGCTTGGATTTGTTCTTCAGGTGGCTTTTTGACATCCACTTCCTGGATGAAACAGATGTAAAGTTCCAGTAAGTTCTTACTGTTCCCTAAATGATGGTTCATTTATTTAGAACATGCATTATTTGTTGAGACACACTCTGTTTTGTCCACTCAGGTGTGTGTTTTTGCCTGATAACGGAGCTTTTTTTGTGAACTACGTGATCACGTCTAGTCTGATCGGAACGGCCATGGAGCTTCTGCGTATTCCTGCTCTACTGGTGTACTCGCTTCGCCTTTGCTTTGCCAAATCTAAAGCTGAGCGCATCCACGTTAAAAGAGTGAGTGAATCTGTACAGTGAGTGAGTTGTGTTAGAAATGCTCGAAAAGGTTGCATTTATGTATTGCAAAAATGCTGTAAAACAATAATTGTCACTTGACTTAATAATACAGCTGAACGATGAAATAACATTTAATAAACACCAGGAACTATACAAAGATACAAACCAGCATGGAACATTAACGCAAAGCAAAGAACAGACGAAGACTGCTGCTGCGTCCCAATTCGCCTACTTATACTATGTCCTAAAAGTATTTTTGTGAAGAAAAAGTACATACTTTTGAGTGTGTAGCAGAAGAGTAGGCAAGCTTTGGGACATACTACTTCTTCATCTTTAACTCTGTTGCTTGGTTACGTGCATCCTGTCACTGTTTAAACTGCCCTGTCAATCATCTTCTCACAGTTCAAATCCTCCACATTCAATTTAATTTAATTTCCTACCGTTTCGGAGAGAAAAGCAGTCATGGGGCTTTCATGCGGAGACTCCTCATATGTTTGCATAATGATGCATTTAAAAGTTAAAGGTCCCATGGCATGGCATTTTTCTATTATTTTATAGTGTTTCCTGAGGTGTACTTATATTATTAGTATGATTTTTACATCATAAAATGTCATAATTTAGAAATAAAAGGCATTTTTTCTATACTGCTGTTTGCCCTGTGGCTGAATGCCCTGCTTCAAGAGGCGTGTCTGCTGTGAGACTTCAGTAAAAACGCCCACTGTTGTGATTTGGCTGACATCTTTGCATTTTAAATGAGCGGAGGGGGCGTGGTTTAACGAGGCACGAGTCTGCCAGAGAGACGGATGGACCTGTGTTCACTTCTCATCAGTTCTCTCAGCATGTCTCAGTTCAGGGTGAACTGTTGTAGTTACTAGCATATACTTCTATGGAGTCAAAATAGGGCCACATATATCTGCAAAATAACACAATGTTTTGCAAACAAAAAATATGTTTTGCAACAAAAAAAAAGTTTTGCAAAAAAATAAAAAATTTTGCACAAAAAAAAATAGAATATTGAGAAAAAAAATGCTTTTTTGTAAGTAAAACAATAATAATTGCAAAAGAAAAGTTCCACTGAGAGAAAAAATAAAGTTTAGCAAAGTAAAACTTGCAGCATTGACTTTGCAACACCTTTGCGCCGCTCCTTTAAATCCGCGTTTCCGTCATCCGTGCCTCTGCGGCGCAAGCTTTCCTTTGCGCTTCATTTTTCTTTGCGCCTCGCTTTGTGTCCCTGATTTGACGTGGGGGAGGGGTCAAGAGGTTGGGGTGTGTACATGGGTGTGTACAAGGGACGAAGACGTCCTTCTCGTTACGTCATCAGCGCGAGCCCCAGACCGTATGGATCTCGAGACCTCTGTGTGTCATTCTGCTGCATATCATCTAGCTGTCTTTGAACACAAGAATATATTGGGCATGATTAATTGCATACATTTTTTTAATCATGTGTGTTTTTTTTATTAATGAGTTAAATTGACAGCTCTACTTGTAACACTTTACCCCAACACTGATTCAAGAAATGAATCTGATGTAGTTTGGTTAGTTAACATAGCTGAGAGCTGCATGCATGCAACATGGGTATTTATAACCCTTACACCAGAATGCTAGACATCGATGGATCATCCTCTGCATAGAAAGTGAATGAGATTGGGCAAATTAATTGAGACAGCGAGAGATCAGCACATTTGCTCAGCCTGCAAGGGCGAGTGGCCAAATTTAAGTCAGATTGTATGGCGAGCGGATAATGCCACGGATAACCTACCGAAGTAGACAGTCGTGTACTTTTACGTGAGAGAAGGGGTACGTCGCCACAACAGACGCGTGACACCAACGTCGCTGAGAAGTACGTCGCCACAACAGAGGCGTGACACCAACGTCGCTGAGAAGTACGTCGCCACAACAGAGGCGTGACACCAACGTCGCTGAGAAGTACGTCGCCACAACAGACGCGTGACACCAACGTCGCTGAGAAGTACGTCGCCACAACAGATTCGTGAGACTAACGTCGTGAGAAGTAGCCTAATTGCCACCACAAGTATCTTATCCTTGTTTTTTCTAGATTTTCTTATCCCTCCTTTATTTATTATTAACCTATGTTAACTTTTTTTCTTTTACTTTCCTATGTGTTCTGATGACATTGAATATATTAAGCCTATTGCTACATATTGTGCATTGTACGTTGTAAATCGTTGATGTCATCTATTTACAAGCATAATAAAACAAGTTTTTTTTTATCACTCACTTTCTCCTGGTGATTAAGGGCTATGTGCAAATTATTTTATTTTATTTTCACAATTATTAACAACTTTAAAGATTGACCCATAAATTCAGTAATTATCTATAAACATAACATTCTGTAATGTGTCATTCTGAGCTTTTACCTTTGAAAATGGTAAGAATTGTACTTTACACAGTTGACCATACAATGGGTGATACACTAGTTCACAATATTGATGTTGGGATGTTGAAGGATATATTTTACTATACCTCTTAACATAAATATTATTTCTACTTAATTTTGTTATTTTTATAAAACAAATTATGACTCAACTGCCCTTTCCATAGCTTTCTTCCACTTAAGAAGAGTTGGTCACTTTTAAGGAATTTTTATTTTACTATATCTTTACATAAATATTTTTTTTCTTCTTAAAAACTATTTCGTTATTTTAAAAACCCAATTAATGACTCATCTGCACTTTCCAATAGGTTGGATGTGAGGGGGAAGTACGTAGCTTTCTTCCACTTAAGAAGAGTTGTGCACTTTTAAGCAATTTTTATTTTACTATATCTCTTTACATAATTATTATTATTATTTTTTTTACTTAACTATAATTTCGTTATTTTACTAACCCTAATGAAGGTTGCACGCACTTTTCACAATCCGTTATATGGAGCTATTCAATTTTGATTTTGCATATTGTTTGTTCATGTGAGCACTTTACAATATTTCAATAACATAATTTTTCTTTACCACTTCGTTATTTTGGCTTGGATTTTCGTTTGTTGGAAATATGAACTGAATTTAAAAATGCTTTTGAAATTAAAAACTTTTATAAACGTTTAATAAACAATACATTTTTAAATAAAGACGGTGCAACAGCGCGACAAAGGCACATAGGTTATATAAATTCTCTAATGTGGATAAATGCATATTTTGTACACATCACAATACAACATATAGCCTATATATGTCCTTGTTAGGAGAAAATATATGTCGTTATTATTACGTGAAAAGATGTTAAAACGACATCTCATTATGACATAACTGAGTGGGAAAATAATATGAATGTGGCAGCAATGCGTCAGCATATAGTTTTGTAACCTCTTATTTGGTTAAATGGGTAAACTATAAACATGAAACTAAGCATGTTGGCTCACAATGACTTGTTCTCCATTTAATGTTGAAGAAAATGTTGAATGAAATTAAAGAAAATTAGGGTGAGATCAAGAGAAAAAAGGAAGAAAGAAAAAAGTGTGCAATGGCTCTTATAGGGCTTTAGCGTCCAAGTAAAAGACAAAGTCTTAAATGTTCAAAACATGTTTAATTGGTTGTACTTCACCACAACACGAACATAACATTAAGTGGCGCACAAAGTGGGTATGCTCTATATGCGGCGCATAGGGGCGCAGCCAAAGCGATGGATATATATATATATATATATATATATATATATATATATATATATATATATATATATATATATATATATATATATATATATATATAGCCTATATATATATATATAGGCCTATATATATATTCTATATGTAGCTGCTGTTGTGCGTTTCTAAATCATTTCTGTATTTCCTCAATATTATATAACATTTTAGAGGACTAACAGTCTATAGGTGCCCTCATAAGATTACATAATAGAATTTTGGATAATAATGGAATATCGCGAGTGGGCGCGCCTGGTGGGGGCGCTGGCGATTTGACAGCAAAACGCGCGTCTTTGACGCGTGGTTTACCACAAAAACGCGCTCTTAACGTGCGCTTTGGGGTCATTGAAAACGGGCGTTTCCGTTAAGAACGCGCGCTTATATGGTAGGCCTAAATCACGCGTCGAGAACGCGCGCTATGAGTCGGACAAAACGCATGTTACTAACGTGTAGGCTAAACAGGTAAACCAAACAGGCTGTGCAAACTTGTGTTTTAAGTATCCAAACAGACTAAAGAACGTGCCCTTTCCTTGGTGTTCTCAAAATTGCATGCTCAATTTTTAGGGCACACCTCTTATAAAGTAAAGTTACATATTGTTGACCATCTTTTAAGTAATTACACTATTTACCACGAAACACTATGGCTGTTATAAGAATTAAATTAAATAAGGCTCAACAAAATCCATCTTACTATTTATCAAAATCCACTTACACTCGGAGGTTAAATTGGGCCGGAGCGCACCGGAGCGCAGCTCCGCCTCCTCAGGTCCACAACACACCCTGCTGGAGCTCAGCTCCGTCTCCTTCAGCACGAAATATTATTATTAGACTTTAATTATTGTTCGTCTCCTGACAAATACAGGCTATATGGAATTATCAGATGCCATAAGGCATTAATCGCTGCGTTCTCTGGTTCAGCACCGCGCCCACAGCCATCAAGGTAAACCCGTCACAATTCTAACAGTGAGTTACCATGGAAATCCGCGAACTGCTAGAGGTCTCTCACACTTTACCAACATATCTAACATTTACTAACATGATCGATAAAAATATTAGACACACGCATCAACAGAGATCCGTTCTCTGCAGAAAAAAGCAGCCAATTACAATTCCCTTGTTGTGCAGCCTACCGAAGTTAATGACAAGTTTATCATAATATTCAAGTTGTGTGTTCAGTGCTGTTCGCGAGTGTCATGATAAAATAAACAATAAAAGCATGATAAGTCACGAAAGACAACTGAATTACTGACAGGATGCTGTGCGCGCTCCGAGCGCAACACGGACAAACGGACAAGCATTCTAGCCTTTGTCTTCGGTTGCGCGCCTAAACGGCCAAATCAACACAGAAATATAGGCTATCAAAAGTATTCAAGTATTCACATAAACATAGTAGATGTAAGCACTGTGGGCGTTCACACACACGAAGAGGATTTATACTCATCATTTGGCCAACCTCACAGTGAGAGCCCTGCACAATTAATTCCATATTGCAACTTATTTATTGTTTGCTGCATAATTGTTTGTTTTTAGTTGTGGACCTAATAATTACTATTGTTTACATTTTATTGGGGAAAAAAAGCTTTTTAATAATAATTTTATATAATTTTTGATTGTGGCTCTTTTGGAAAAATGCATTTAACAAAAATGAAAAAAAAAAAAATGGCTCTTTGGTCAAAAAAAGTTCCCAACCCTTTTCAGGGACACTCATCTTTAGGGGAGTATTGTCAAATAATCCACTGCCCACTGACAAGCTATTTATTATTCATTTTTTGGCCTTCAAACTTATTAAAAATGCACATAATGTAGATCAGAGAAATCTAATTTTTCTCGGGGGAGCATTCCCCCGAACCCCCCTAACTACCTCAAATTTGGGACTTCACTGATTTAAAAAAAAAACCTGCTTATGGTCCTAAGTGAACTGTAAAGTATTTATCTTTGTTTGAATAACTCAACTCTAACTTACACAGTAATACTGGAAAAAGAGCCCCTTAAAACACATTAAGTATTTTTCCGGCGCGATTTTGAATGACCATTCACCGTAAATAAGGGCTCCCCCTCCCTACAAAAGCCAATTTACCCACTGCTTACACTGTAATTTCAATTGCCTGAATAATGAAATGAGATTTTAAAATTTATGTTGTAATATAATATTTTAATAATAGAAATATGAATATGTTGGGAAAATGTATTTATTCCATTTATTTTGGCGGCGTAATGGATCATTCAACTATAATTCGTTCTAACCGACTGTTCAAAAACGGTGATTTATGGGAGAACGAAACCCATAGGCCTACTTGGTTTGAATCTATTTTTGTTGGAAAAATAGAGCAAAACTGTAAAAAATGACTACTTGTTGTTTATTGAACTGTTGTATAAAATTAATATCGCATTTTGCAATCGTGCTGATATAGGCTAGTATCTCTGGAAAATAGCACTCTTGCTCGTATGATATTGCTTACCTCATAATTTCCTCTTGAATTACTTTCAAACGAATGTTTTTTTTTTTCGTTATTACCCTATTTTTAATGAAAATACAACAGCAATAAAATAGTAGGCCTACCATAAAAAAACTTGCGTTTATGGAACTTTTGTTAAAAAAACGAATAAGACGGATGACATAAAATAGCTATACCCGAATTATAACAAATAAATAAAAGATATTTGGAAATTCCTCAATGGGAAACCCTCAATTTGTGGTTTGTGTTTTCTGTTATTAACAAAATTGATCTTGCGCTTGTGCCTCCGCTATCTTCCTGTCAATCATCTCGCTCGCGCCTATGATTACAGTTATAGTAAAATTTAAATTCACCATCATCGGTTCCCATCCTCAGCCGATCTGCATGACAGTTTTTGCAACGACCATCAATACTAGATAAATGGGCAAGTAAAAAGGCACGCCATGTTACAATTTAGTAGGAACTAAAGAGCGCTCTAGAATGTTTGGTATGCGACATTATTAGTATTGGGCATGGAGAACCGGTTCCTACTTGGAATCGTTTTAAAATTCAGGGCCGGGTTTCCCAATAACGATGTATCTTAGCTCTAAAGAGCATGTTCTACGAGCGAAGTTACGATCACTCGCAGCAATTCCACGTGCGTTTCCCAAAAATGTAATTAACATGAACATAAGTGCTACTTAAGAGTCGCTGTCCATTTGCGAAGTGCTGAAATATAACCTTATATGGAATCGTTTCCTCTGAACGTTTCACCTAATAATTGTCATCTGATGTGGATTAGCAATCAAAACACGTCTATAAAGCAACTACCTACAGGCTGAGGCACTGACAAAATGGCTGAACAAAAAAAAAACAAGAAAAGATACCTTTCAAAAAGACGAAATAAATATCCTCATTTAATTCAGATGTGTATTTATATTTTTGTTTGTTTGTTACCTGCCCTCATAAAAAAAAAAAAAATCCAGTGATCATAAAGTCAGTTTCCACAAAAATATTAAGCAGCAGAACTGTTATTTTTTTTAATCAACATTGATAATAATGAGAATATTAAAATTAACAAAAATAATAAAAAAAAGTGTACAATAAAGTACAATCAAAACCTTATACACTTGAATAAATGCACAATGCACTTGAATAAAGTTAAAGGTGTAATCTGCCGGTTGTCCTGTAGGTGACCTCATAACTCTGTCTTCTTACGATAGCCTACACTTAGAGCTTTATGATTAGGCTACTCAAGAGCACTCGTAGATCTACGCTCATTTTCAAGTGCTACTTAAGTTACGATGCTTTTGGGAAACAGACCTTAATATTAAGATCACTCGTACGATCGTTTTTACGATCAATTTAGGTTTACGATGCTTTTGGGAAACGCAGCCCAGATTATTTTCTTTCTTTTCGTTTCTTTATTGGAATCCGATCATAATGTTAATGTTTGTCAATTTGTGACAGTTTTTTTTATTTGTTAACATTGTTAATAATAATAAAAATGAAATAAACTTATAAGTAGTAAACACTATTGACACTTTTTGGGAAAGTTAACTAATAACTGTAAAATAAATAGCCTATAACAAATATCTAGCCTATACTAATGCAAACTTTTAAATGCTTTCAAAGGCAAAATACATGGAAACGATGTATATGTATCAGGTGTTTTAATTGAAAAATAAGCAAATACTCAAAAGGCAGACGTGGCAAATTACAATAAGTAACAGCAATGAAGTCTCGAATCAAGGGCAAGGAATTAAAAAAATTAAATGAAGAAAATAAAATAAAATACATAGTAAGGAGCTATATTGCTCTTAGCTTATTTAAAAAACTGGCTAATGAAGAAGCTTTTTCACTTGAAAGGCTACAACGTGAAGCAGCAAAAGCTTTAAGTTCATTAGTAAAATGAGAAAAGGAGGGGTTTTCAAAAATCTGCAATTATGAATAAAGTATTTAGCAAGTTCAAATAGGTTATTAATCAATTGTGATCGATCTTTCTTAAGTAAACCAAAATGAATTTGTTTGTATTCAATGAGATTTACACATATAATAATATATGACAGTTTGTACAATTGAGACCAAAGCAATTTGGAGTAATAGGCTAATAATAATAATGAAAAAATATATATGCTCAGTGGTTTCAATATTAGTTCCACAAAATTAACAAGAGTTTTCTCCAATATTAAATTTAGATTTAAGGAATTATTTAGATGGGTATGTAATTTATTATATTGAAATAAAGTTTTCATTTTAGGGAGAGATGGAAAGGTGATAATTAATTCTCTGTATAGGCGTATTGTAAGGCGACGACGTATATATCAGGCGTCTTCTAAGGCGACAGAAACGACGTATGTATCAGGCGTCTTATAAGGCGACGTACATAGAAACGACGTATGTATCAGGCGTCTTATAAGGCGACGTGCCTAGTTCAGACGTTAAAATTTAGTCAATTTCTCACATACGCCGTCGCCACGCCGCCGTAGGTATTCGTTCCTACCATGACGTCGCCGTGACTTCGCCGCCGGTCTGTCGTCTAACGTCTCTATCAATCCCATTCAAAAAAAGACACGGACTGACGGCGACGGATGGGTAGACTGCTCCTTCTCCTTCTTCTGGGAAGTTTGTGAAATGTCACTTTTCGCACGCCATAAGATTGTATTGATTGACGTAACGAGAAGGACGTCTTCGTCCCTTGTACACACCCATGTACACACCCCAACCTCTTGACCCCTCCCCCACGTCAAATCAGGGACACAAAGCGAGGCGCAAAGAAAAATGAAGCGCAAAGGAAAGCTTGCGCCGCAGAGGCACGGATGACGGAAACGCGGATTTAAAGGAGCGGCGCAAAGGTGTTGCAAAGTCAATGCTGCAAGTTTTACTTTGCTAAACTTAATTTTTTCTCTCAGTGGTAACTTTTTTCTTTTGCAATTATTATTTTTTTACTTGCAAAAAAGCATTTTTTTCTCAATATTCTATTTATTTTTGTGCAAAATTATTATTATTTTTTGCAAAACTTTTTTTTTGTTGCAAAACATATTTTTTGTTTGCAAAACATTGTGTTATTTTGCAGATATATGTGGCCCTATTTTGACTCCATATACTTCAGGTTATTAGTTTATTTCTAGTCGGAGGGGCTGTCACTCATGTCAGAAAGTTAGTAACTTTAGTAAATTATGGATCAGCGCTGACTCGAGACGCGAACCGTTTAGAACGATTCAGTCCGATTTGGTGAACTGGTTCGGTTCACTAAAAAGAACCGATTCAAAAGAATGATTCGTTCGCGAACCGGACATCACGGAGATCAGCGATTGCTAACAAAGTTATTTATAGTATCTACTGAGTTGTGAGAGCTGTGCTGTCAGTCAGCGCGAGTTTATTGTGTTTGTATCTGAGAGTTCTGAATAAACACGAGTCCCAGTCACACCGAGTCCTCTTCATCATTATTCTACCAAATTTGTAACACATGCAATGTACCATTACAGCGAGATGAACGAGTTAGTAAGTGTTGAGAATAGCATTATTTCTAGATATGTTCCAATCATATGAATAGCGTCATTGACGCGCATTGAGTAACGTTACACAGCGCAAACAAAGACACAACAGCAGTAATCGAATGTAATCCAGTTTATTGTGGGGAAAGCTGCCTAGCCTAGCCGGATACCCTCACGCTTACCCTCCTTCTGCTTAATCTCACGCCGCGTTTGGGGCCTCCGCTGTGGGCCAGATGCAGTACTGGGGGTCGGGGATGTTGAAGGCCGAGCTTCGGCGTGTGTGAAGTTTATCTCTAAAGATGTGACTGCTGATGTTAAACAGAAAAGACTGTATGCACATTTTAGAACAGATAGACGCGACGAGGACGTACAAAAACACTGACTCACAAGATAGAAAACACGAAAACACTGTTCTGTCGGGAGAGAGAGAAGCCGCTGCGTGTCCACAAATAATAAATAATAAGCTACACATCAGAAATCAATGATCACAGATCAGAAGGAACTGAAGAAAGACTTCTGTTTTCATTTGTACATCCAAACACTGAGAAACTGCCAGTGTTCACTCGTTCACAAGTAACGTTAATGATCTCGAGCGTTTGCATGGGCGTGCCAGATTCTCTGGGCGGAGGAAAGGGAGGAAACCGTTCCTGCTTGGACGTCAAACCAGGAGACTTCAGGATTGGCTCGTCTGGCCTGTCATTTTCTCAAAGGCAGAGAGAGACAGCCAGAACTCGGGTTTACACCGATCAACATTTCTATCCACTTGGGGACAATATTCAGGCTAGGGGAACTCATATTAATGTTGAAATACCTCATAAAATGAAAATTTCATGCCATGGGACCTTTAATGTTGTATCTTTATAAAAGTTCTCAATGATGTTGCAGATGAAATATAATGTGGATAACATTGAATAAATATATTTTTGCCAGGTTAGATACTGATTATTATTCACTCAAACCCCTGTATCTAAACCTCTCTATTTAACCGTCAGACTCACATATCCATCATGTTTGTAGTTTTACAACACTTTATCCGCGTTTTTAGTTCTAGGCGAATCCTTGTCCATCTCAAAATGGGTTGTGGGCAATATTAACCATCAGAGTGTGCAAGGATCTGCAGTACTTCAGATTCTGGCCCGAAAGAGTAGACCATCCAGGTATCTTTGGAATACTCATTTCAACATAATAGTAACATAACATACGTAATAGTAATAGTAACATAACATACGATTTTGGACGTACTAATTCTATTTTCGAATACTATTTAGGACGGATAGTATGCAAATTGGGACGCACCGTGAGGATTTAAATACACAAGATGATGAGTAACAGGTGAGAGACACATCATTGAAACAGTGAATAACTATGGCAACTAAGGAAACTAAACACACAGAAACTGAACACAGGCAAAACAAGACAAAATAACCTCAAAATAAAAGTCCAGGAACACAGAGACACCGGGAATCGTGTTGACAATGATATAATGAAAAATGTTTAAATTTATTTTAACATATCATTTATTCCTGTGATGCAGAACCTTAATTTTCAGCAGCCATTACTTCAATGTTTAGTGTTACATGATCCTTCAAAAATGCTAATATGCTGTTTATCAATTTAATAGGCTTATTATCAACATTGAAAACTGTTGTGTAAACCGTGATGCATTTTTTTTCAGGATTCTTTAAAGTTCAAAAGAACAACTAATAGATTTTTTTGTATCATGTAAAAGTCTTGACTGTCACTTTTTTATCAATTTAATGCATTTTTGCTGAATCAAAGTATTAATTTATTTTTTTTAAATGTGAATGATTGTGTGTTTATACATAAAATACATTTATATGATTAAACTTATACTGATAGTAATTGTCTAGAGCCCCTAATGGAAAATTCACCTATAAAATATATAAAATTATATCTCTTTGATCATTTAATCACATTCATGTTGTTCCAAACGCCTTCACTGTTATTTTTATTGTGGAACACTAGCGCTGCATTCACACGGGCCGTCAATGCTTGACAGAGCACTAGCTATAGTTACAATGTGGGCAGATTGGGCAGTAATTTAGTTGATGTAGTTCATTTATTTGGATATTTAGTTGAAGATTTAGTGTCCCCAACTGAGCAAGCCAAGCCAAAGACAACAGTGGCA
Organism: Gobio gobio; assembly: GCF_949357685.1. Classification (NCBI taxonomy): domain Eukaryota; kingdom Metazoa; phylum Chordata; class Actinopteri; order Cypriniformes; family Gobionidae; genus Gobio; species Gobio gobio. The sequence goes on from NC_137106.1 coordinate 11,615,910, forward strand.
AGGAACCAAAACTCCAACAGAGGTGGCATAATGGAGAGAAATAAACCTTGGGAGAAACCAGGCTCAGTCAGGGTGCCAGTTCTCCTCTGGCCAATTAACAAACAGTGTATGATTATTATTCTTGCAACCTTACAGGTCAGAAGTCATATTAAATAGGAATATTCGAAAGATCGGAGTCATCACGCCGGAGACGGGTTTATTGAGGATGACATGTCAGTTAAACAATTATTAAATAGGAATATTCGAAAGATCGGAGTCATCACGCCGGAGACGGGTTTATTGAGGATGACATGTCAGTTAAACAATTATTAAATAGGAATATTCGAAAGATCGGAGTCATCATGCCAGAGACAGGTTTATTGAGGATGCCGTGTCGGTGAGGCAATTTCAAATTTCGTCATAGAGACAACAGCCAGTCATATTACTTTTCCAGTGTTGCATGAACGCAATTGGCTAGCGTCTGCGCTAGGGTATTTGCAAAGGCGATCTGATTGGCTGACGCATGCATTGGTGCTTGAAAAGTTGAAAACGTTTCAATTTCTGCCGCGAGCAACGGCAGTGACGCGACGCAACAGAACCCACAATTCGGTTCAGCAAAGCGTCACCCATTCAAATGAGAAGCACGGCGACGCCCCGTGTGAATGCAGCGTAAACTCTTTTCCATACAACAGCTGTTCTTAGTGACTGTTAATCACCAAAACATATACATTAAATGTCATTCAATTCACTAACAAACTATTTCTCCATTCTTACCCTCAGAGTCAGGCCTATGAGTTTCAGTTTGGTCTTGAGTATGCCTGGACCATGTGCATATTTTCAGTCAGTATGACCTACAGCATCACCTGCCCCATCATTGTACCTTTTGGTGAGTCTGCGTAATTTAAGGGGTTTTACTTTTCAACAAACAAACTTTTCTTTTAGTACTTTGTGTTCCCCTCCCTAATTCCACTTTTCTCCCAATTTGCACTCAAATCCATTTTGTCTATCATCTCCACTGCACCATTTGTCGTATTTTTCTCTTCCTTTCATTTTCTCTGTTCCTTTTTACCCACGGCTCTCTTTTTTTCTTTCCATCACTCTTCATTTCCACCTCTGTGCATGTTCTAATACCTCGTTCCCGTCCTCAGTCAGTGTGTGGGCGTCTGAGCCGTATCTCCAACAGCATCTCAGTATCGCGGTGTGACATGGCCGCTAGGTGCGAACCCGCTGTAGTCTTCCAGACGCTCCGACCCGTCTAGCCGAGATCCAGACGCCCACTCCACGCCTGTTCTGTCACCAATACACACCATGACTGTTTATTTACTATACGCTGACATCCATCATCATGATTTTTCACTTACTTCTGAATTTATTTGGCAACTTGCACACACATGTGGTCTATGTAAACAGGTAAATAGATAAATATTATGTGCAGTGGCATAAAAGGACAGGAAAGCTTGTCAAGATGACCTACCTACAAAGCATTGTTGCTGGATCGCCTGAAAGACGCTTTTAAAAATTACGATGTAATTTTGATGGATAAAAGCTTATTTGTTAACTCCAGCTCTATTCATTTTGCAGGGTTGTTTTACCTTGCGCTGAAGCATATGGTAGATCGGTATAATATCTACTACGCCTATATACCCACAAAGCTCAGCCAGCGGATCCATTCGGCCGCCATTAGTCAAGTGGTGGTGGCGCCCATTCTCTGCATGTTCTGGTTGCTGTTCTTCTCTGTGCTCAGACTGGGTAGGTTCACACAGAAACTCAGATTTTTGGAATTGGATATTGAATCCAACATAATTAAGATCTTAATATTTTGACAAAATATCTTATTACATATCTTAACTATGCACAATGACTGTGACAAAATGTATTGTTGCTCATTGACTGTCATTCGCATTTGGTTTCAATAAAGGGTATGCATTGACATCGCTTTCCCACTGGAACACGCCTCTCTGCCGGACTGAGTGGCAAAAGAGCTGCTGCATGACTGGAGTTAATAGGGGAAACTGCGAGTAAAACAAATGATTATCAGTTTAAACTAAAGACTCCATAGTGTTCCTTACAACATACATAAAGCAATTTTGCCTGTGAACACTTTATATAAATACAATATAGGTAGGAGTAAATCCGGGTGATCACTTATATCAATGTTATATAGCGTCACATCGACTCGTCCAGCCCTAAAACTTGTATTGTATTTTTTTGTCCGTTTTTTTTTTTTTTTTTTAAACATCCAGTTTTGCAGAATATAAGATAGTAAATATTTAATTGATGAGTTGTCAATACAATATATAACAATACAATATATAGGGTATGATTTTACCCCAAAATTCAACATATTGACACAAAATGACAACTGTAAATCTATGTTTTGCTGCCTGGAGTCCAGCTGTTCTGTGAATTGCAGCGATCCATGTGTTTCTCTTTTCTGTAGCTTTCGGCCGTCTGTAAATGTATACCTCTTGATTTCTTGTCAAATCTGTTTGTACAGTCAATCTCAAAGCTCTTTCCCGTTTTAGATATGTTTTGTGTGTTTTTCCACATAAATGTGTACTAAACTAAATACGTTCTAATCAGCTGTGATTGTGCCACATTGCATTAACATAATACTTGCATACGTTTTTTTTAAATAGAACCAAACCACATAAAAAACAATACTGTCAAATCAAATTATTTTCTAGAATAACTGTAACTTGAAATGAAAGCCTAAATGATCTGACATTAGGATGTGTTCATGTTTCACTGTAGAACACGTGTTTATTTGGAGTCAAGACCAGACACTCCAAGACCCAGACCAATACCAGACCCCATAAGACCCCAAGACTAGACCACTCAAGGCCTAGATCCAGACCAAGATCTAATCCCCAATACTCAGACCGAGAACCAGACTTACCATTTTGATGAACTGAAATGGAGAAAATGTGGAATTTATTGCAGCAAATGCTGAGCCCCTTTGACAGTAGCTAATTAGAGCATGACAATCTCTTTGCTGACTTTTTTAATGTAAATTGCAGTCAGGACTGTGGTCTTGTCTAAGGATATAATAATTTACATTTCCAGAACCAGACCCAAACCAAGAGACTAGTAATGAGACCCAGACCCAGACCATGTTTATTGTATGTGGTTTTGAGCGATCTTAAAACCAAGACCACAAAAGCATGTCTCCAACTCTGTTCCATATTAAAGCATTACCTCATGTTTTATCTCTTGCGCAGGTCCAGTGCAGCCCATCACCCTGTTCACCTTCGTAACTCTCCTGTGTTGTATTGTCTTCTCCTGCTTTGGCTTTTGTCTGAAAAAACTACGACCTGACAGATCAACAAGCTATCAGGTCAGCCATGTAAACCTTGATCTTGATGTTTTGTAGAAACATGGTGCATATGCTTTGTAAAATTGTAATGTTCATGAGTTAATGAGTGAACATCAAGGTTATAATTCTGCAAAAATCATCATTAAAAAAAGCTATTATATTTTTGCATTTTGACAATTAAGCACAATTTCCTCCACGATTCTCATGACTTAAATGCAAAAAAATGTAAATGTATTTTTTTTATGGTGAAATGTGACCCTGGCATATCTTTACGACATTGGTGTAAATTAACGAGGGCTTGGGCCAAAAATGCCACCAAAAAAAAATGTCCCCTATTGAGCTCTTGTTTTTTTATATTTATATCATATGATATAGTTAAGCAATATCACACAGGCAGAGTGTTTTTCCTCCAAATATTTTTATATTGATTTTATACAATGGTTAAATAAACATGAAGTTAATATTAAGTGACTTACATTTAAGACACAATATTAAGGATATTGTCTGTTTGAAATTTGTTTTCTAAAGACAGCATAAGCATGTGCATTTCCGAGCAGCACAAAGTGGTATTTCTTTATTGTAGAATCGATTGACTGAATGATTCAATGACTCGTTAAATCATAAAGATGTCACATGCTTATTCCTAAATTACCAGAAGTTTAGAAAAATTTACCCTTTTGCTCCTGGAAAGCAAATTTAATGGGGCAAATATTAGCCAGGGTCATGGGTTTTAGTCCCAGAGAACATGTCCCAGGGAGTGCATAAACTAAAAATTATAAAAAATGTATACCTTGAATGCAATGTCATTTTGTGTTTGCAGTTACCCCACCCATGTCTCATCCATGATTGCTCGTTCATGTACATACACTAGGCCTATATGGACAATAGTACTGGGACATACCGCTTAATAATTGAATTCAGGTGTTCCAATCAGACCGATTGCCACAGGTGTCAAGAACCTAGCCATGCAGTAGACTGAGTAGAGGGTGACACGGGAGTGGATTTTCAAACCTCTCCCATCCCACTCCCACATTCTTTTTGGTTACTTCAGACTGCCCTACAATGTCGGTGAGCACAACTGAGGTATCATTTTCCAACAGTAGTCTTTGCAGCGTGGCTTTCATGTCTGACTCAATTTTGATGATGATTTTCACGGCTACAAAGTGCACTGGGAAGCCTTTCTCTTATATTATTGGTGGTTGGCATTGGCCACAACTGTTACGGGTGTGGAGCACGTCATTCACTTAACCAGCCACACCAAAGCAAACAGGAGAGCATACAGAGACAGGGCAACTAGAATTGAGTTCAAAATTAAAACATATAGTTCATTTATATAAACAGTATATTTGTATAGATGGTATCATATACGATTCCCGGTCCCGCCCACTCCCGGTAAAAAAAATTCTGCTCCCGTCCCAAACACGTGATTAATAGTGATTTTGTTTCCCGTGACCCATGGGATTCCCGTGGGATTCTACCATGCAGTCTGGATTTTAAAAATGTTTGTGAAAAAAAGGGCTGTTCTGAAGATCTCAGTGAATTCAAGAGTGGTACTGTGATAGGAACCCACCTTTGCAGCAAGTCACTTAGTGAAATTTCATCCCTGCTAGATATTCCAAGGTCAACTGCAAGTTGTATTATTGAAAAGTGGAAGTGTTTAGGAACAGCAGCTACTGTTAAAGGGTTAGTTCACCCAAAAATGAAAATTCTGTCATTAATTACTCACCCTCATGTCGTTCGACACCCGTAAGACCTCCGTTCATCTTCGGAACACAAATGAAGATATTTTTGTTGAAAGCTGATGGCTGAGAAAGGCTTCAGATAGGCCTTCATTGGCATTCAGTACATTTAAACTCCCAAGACCCATAAAAGGCACTTAAACCGTCGTTACAAAGTCCATCTCACCACAGTGACTCTACAATAATTTTACGATGCGACGACAATAGTTTTTGTGCGAAAAAAATAAAATAAATAACACCTTTATCCAACTTGTTCTTGTCTTCCGTGTTTGCCTCCACGGCGCATGCGCGAGAATATGACGCAGATCCGGCGTTCGGACACATGACCCAGAAGCGATTTGTTTACAAGCAGAGGAAGACGCGCGTATCTAAGCTGTTGAATTCTACATTGATCGTGCTTTAGGTCTTGACGTAGTTCTCAAAATGGGGTTAAAGTGTGCATTTCATGCATTTCCCGAACCCCGGCGCTACGTCATATTCTCGCGCATGCGTCGTGGAGGCACACACGGAAGACAAGAAGAGGTTGAATCAAGTCGTTATTTTGATTTTTTTTTTGCGCACAAAAACTATTGTCGTTGCATCGTAAAATTATTGTAGAGCCACTGTGGTGAGATGGACTTTGTAACAACGTTTTAAGTGCCTTTTATGGGTCTTGGGAGTTTAAATGTACTGAATGCCAATGGAGGCCTATCTGAAGCCTTTCTCAGCCATCAGCTTTCAACAAAAATATCTTTATTGTGTTCCGAAGATGAACGGAGGTCTTACAGGTGTCGAACGACATGAGGGTGAGTAATTAATGACAGAATTTTTTATTTTTGGGTGAACTAACCCTTTAAGTTGTAATGTCCACATCAGCATAGCGGGGCCACCAAGTGCAGAGGTGCATGGTGCATAAAAAAACAACATTCTGCTGATTCCGTAGCTGAAGAGTTCAAAACTTCCATTAATATCAGCACAAAAACTGTGTCTGTAGCTTCGTGGAATGACTAAGCAGCTGCATGCAAGCCTCACATCACCAAGACCAATGCCAAACATCGGATGGAGTGGTGTAAAGCTCACCGCCACTGGACTTTGGAACAGTGGAAACTAGTTATGCGGAGTGACGAATCACACTTCTCTGTTTGGCAGTCTGATGGGCGAGTCTGGGTTTGGCAGATGCCAGGAGAATATTACCTGCCTAAAGGCATTGTGCCTGTAAAGTTTGGTGGAGGAAGAATAATGAAATGGGGTGGTTTTTCAGGGGTTGGACTTACTTCCATTGAAAAGAAATCTTAATGCTTCAGCAAACCAAGACATTTTGTGGGAACAGTTTTCCAGCATGTCTGTGCCCCAGTGCACAAAGTAAGGTCCATAAAGATGGTGTGGAAGAAACTGACTGGCCCACACAGAGCCCTGACCTCAACCCCATCGAACACCTTTGGGATGATCTGAAATGGAAATTGCGAGCCAGGTTTTCTCGTCAGTGCCTGACATCACAAATGCTCTACTGGATGAATGGGCAGAAATTCCCACAGAAACACTCCAAAATCGTCCTTCCTAGAAGAGTTGTGCAAAAATTCGATCAACTCCTTATTAATATCTATGCATTTAGAATGTGATGTCATTACAGTCCCTGTTGGTGTAATGGTCAGGTGTCCCTATATTTTTGCCCCTATAGTCTATATTAAAATGGTTGGAAAACAATCATGACTGCTTTTAGGAGAATAATGTCCTCGGGCAGTAAAACGTGATTGCAATTCTGCTTTGTTTCAGATGTCCGATCAGACGACAGAAGGAGGCTTCAGTGATGTGGAGAGAAGCACCGTTTCCACCACAACCACAGCTAATGTACCTGCTTATCCCGTCACAGCTCATTTAATTCATCACACTCTCATTTCAAGTCTCTCTTATGAAATTAATTTCTCTCTCTCCTCTAAGGCTTCCACTCACTGTGTCAAAGGCACTTCACATGTAGCATGTTGCATAAACAAACAAAAAAAGAAGCTCTTAAAATAATGACACTCTTGCTTTCCACCCACTCACCTCTCATTCTTTCCCTCCTCAGCTTTTTATAGCCTCCGTCCTGCTGGAGCCAGAGCTGGGCCTGACTCCCATGCCCTCTCCGGCCCACCAGAGCTACGGCACCATGGGGAACAGCCAGAGTTCAGTGTGTGATGCTGAGGAAGTGGAGGAGAAGGATCTGGAGGAAACTTTGGAGACTGAACTCAAGGATGACCCAGATCTCAGCTGCCCTAGCCCACTCATGGACAGTCCTGTGGGTTTCCAGTGACCAACCACTCCCTAACCAACGCTCAAGCCCCATGCCTCATCTTAGCTAGTGGCTGATAAAGAGGCACTTTGCTGCAAACATTTTTCCTCTAAAACCTCCATTTACATGTAAAAGACAACAAATTGCGTCCTTCCAAGCAAACTACTTCAAAAGCTTGTTGGGAATTCACTGACATAGCGGTTTTAGTACTGAGGACTTTGATGAGCTTTCAAAGAAATATCTGAAGTGGATAAAAGCAAAGATCTGTCAAAGAACGAGACCAGTCCGCTTCTCTTGCTTGGACTATGCTTTCTACTTTCTGCTTTATTTTTCTTTTCTCTCTAATGATGGTAATGGGTGTCTGGCGGTTTGGTTGACTGAAGCTTGGAACATTGTGGTTTTTTTTATGTACCTTTTTTATGTATAGTCACATCGTTGAGCTTTAGGGAATGCTCCAGACCTGCAACTTTGATTACTTTAATACTCATTTTGCTGTTGTTGCGGTTTGTGCTTATTGTTGTTATTTTTATTCAGTACTTGTATTTTAGCAATGGTAGGTATTTGTGCAACATTATGCTGAAAGGCTGTTTTCATGTGTTTACTATTAGTAAATTATTATTAGTACTGTTATTAACACCCTCAACCTTTTTTGCAGTCAATCGCTCCCAGCTCTTGTTTGCTTTTCAGTGACAATAGCAGTTATGTTGTACATACTGCAGTCAATTGGCACTACAGTAGATTTCAAAGTCAACGAGGCACTCATTGCATAATTTCTATTTTTTCCATGTGAAGTTCAGTCAGTAATTTGGTCTATGGAGATGTGAGAGGGCATTCGAAAGTGAAGCTTTTTACTAACTAATACAAGACTCCAAAACCCACTTAATGAACTGAAAAACGTGCAAAAACAATCAGTTTGTAGGAAAAAAAGATTAAAAAAAAGAATGAAGGAATGATCGAAGAGACTTTGACTCCCAATTTCTACAGTAATGCACTTATAATGAAAGTCTAGAGCATTACAGAGGGTTTAAATATCTGTGAAATGTAAAGATCACTGATATTAGAGCTCCAGACAAAATAAAATGATAAGAGAGCCACTGTCTCCTAAAATGAAACATTGTCTTTTTTGACTGACAACAGAATCGCTAGATAAAGATGATGTAGTCATTTAGTTCAGCTTCATACTTGAGCTTTTAATATGGTCACTATTGCATGCAGTGAGGAAGATTTAAGTTATAAACTGATTTTTGATTATAGTACGAATTTGTTTCAGTTGTAGTCTCTCTATTTTTGTGCCATAAAAACTCCATTTTGTAAGCATACTTAAAAATGACTCTTAGATGGTGGCAATGTTCTCCACGATCAACTTGGGCTCACAATGATTTTAGGAAACGGAGCCCAGAACAGTTTATTGACTGAGTCTGATTCAAACAGCTAAATAACGATCAACTTTTTGGCTTTTTCGTGATCTTTTTAACAGAAAGAACCGGTCATTTTACCGCGAATCAGCATCACGCTCTGTGTTGCGTCACGTGCACAAAACATTGGCGCGCATTCCAACGGAGGGGGGAGGGGGGGGGGGGGGGGCGTTAACGACTTGATTTTAAATGATCGTTGTGCTTTTTATTTACAGTCTAGTGCCCTAAATTGTGTTATTTGAGCTGTAAGTTCGTTTACATGGTCATGACAGTTGAAACATTTGCTCAAACCAGGTAAGCTATTTTGTCTCAGTTTCATGATAACACTTTGTGGCTATATATTTGAAACCGTGTGCATTTCAACATTTATTCCTGCACAATGCTTATACCACAGTCATTTATAGTAAGTGCATTGCTGTAAAAAAAAAATGTGGTTGTTTTTACAAAGTTAAAGTTATAATTATGCATGGAACTTAAAGGGATAGTTCACCCAAAAATGAAAATTCTGTCATGATTTACTCACACTCAAGTTGTTTTAAACCTGTATGAGTTTCTTTGTTCTGATGAACACAACAGATTATTTTTTTCCCTGTTTATTTCTAGTACCCATTGACTTCCATAGTATTTTTTCCTTCTCTGGAAGTCACAGTAGGGACCAGCAACTGTTAGTTTAGTAAGTAAATTATGAGTAAATTATAACAGAATATAAATCTTTGGGTGAACTATCAATTTAACATTTATTGGAATCAGAACATTCCTTTAAAGATCATCAAATCCATTAAATATTTTCAGGGTAAAATAATTGAATGTTATGACACAAACTGAAAATGGCACATTGGTTGATCCTGCTACACAAATTCTAGTCTCCAACTGCATGTTCTTCTACTCTGTCACATGCTCAAACCAGCCTGCAGCTCTCTTTAGATCCATCAAGGGTTGCTCTGGCTTCTGTAACACTTAAATTTTCTTAGTAAATTTTGTATTCTTGGTCTTTGCTGCTAGTGGTTCTAGGACTGGAAGGGAAGGGGTGGGTGGAGGGTTTTCTTGCCAAGCTGAATGTAAATGAGTTGTGATTTGTACCGTGCTCTCTTGCTGTGCCTTGAAGAAACAGATCTTACAAAGAAAATAGAAGAATAAAAAAAAACATGTTATGTCTGACAATCCAGCATGACCTGCAATATGCTGCATGGACTAAAGAGCAAGATAATTCTAAAGAATGAATCAATCATGAGAGATTCCTAACATGTTTAAAACTGACTTAGCCCTGAAACATACTCTTTGCAAGTATGCAAATGATTCTTGCTAAGTCGATTTTGATTTCTGAAATGTGTCAGACCACTACTGATAATGATGCTAAAATCCATATCATTCTTAGCGTTCTAAGTACCTCTATAATGGACAAAGGTTGTAAAACATTTTGTGGTGCAAAAAAGTTGTCTTCGTGCCCATTACTTTGATGGCAGAGCAGTAGTTTGAAGAGGATATTGTTCAGGACGTTAAAGGGATAGTTCACCCAAAAATCCATTCCTCAGGCCATCATAGGTGTATATGACATTCTTCTTTCAGACGAATACAATCGAGTTATATTAAAAAAAAATGTCCTGGCGGTGAATGGGAGCCCAAAATTTGAAGCCCAAAAAAGGGCATCCATCATAAAAGTACTCCACACAGTTTTTCATATCCATATTTAAAACTTTATAAAGTACACTAGTTTCCGACACACCGCCTTCCGTATTCAACTTACGAATAAAGTGTAACGCCTCTCGCAGTTCAAAACACTTACGATACGTCCGGCGTTACGTCGCGTCAGTTACGGGCTCCCATTCACTGCCATAATAAAGCTTGGAAGAGCGAGGATATTTATTTAAGTAACTCAGATTGTATTCGTCTGAAAGAAGAATGTCATATACACTTAGGATGGCTTGAGGGTGAGTAAATCATGGGCTAATTTTCATTTTTGGGTGAACTATCCCTTTACGTTTTGTAAGTGGTTTACATGTCCATTGCTAGCCCGCTAAGCATATTCAATAGGGCAAATGCGCTGACCAAATATTTGCGTCTCTGCAGACTTGTGTAAAAGTATGTTTCTGGCCATACTGTTTAACAGCAAATCAAAACAATTGCATCCCAATCGCATCTAATTCATACCAATTTTCATTGGTATATCAATCACAGTATAAAAACAAGTAAATACACACAAACATACAAACACTCTTTCAATACCTAGGTACCTGACAAACTGCTCTAATGAGATACTTTTTGATATTTACTTTTGTTCTGTTTGTATTTGCAAGCTGTTGATGTGTACAACTGTGTTTTCATTATTCAGTGTTAGGGGCCGTTTACACGACACCATTCTCAACTAAAAACGTTAAAAAAAAATTGTTTTTCGCCATGTTCATTTACAGGACAACGGCGCTTTGGGGGCCTGAAAATGCAAACTTTTGAAATTGTGTTTCAAGGTGCACGCTTTCTGAGAACGATAGCGTTATCGTCTCCATGTAAACTAAAAACATTTAATTTGTGAAAATGGTGATGTCATATGCATTAGGGATGGGCGATATGGACTTAAAAATGTATCACAATATTTTCTGGTATTTATTGTGATAACGATATATATGACGATATAAATATAGTACCATTCCCCATGTTTTTGGCTACAAGTGAGAGCTGCGCACATTCTTGAGAGCCTGCAGGAAAACAAACAAGGATTTAAAGTAATACGTACCCATCAACAAATTGGCTCCATAATAAACAAATTTCATAAAATAATGAAAAATTACAAAAAGTAAATATCCAAACACCAGCCTTTTCAGAAATGGAAAAATTGCAGATATACTTTTCTTCTGTAAAAGTACAGGTAATGTTTAAATAGTGCAACTGTAATGAAAAACATCACACAATACAAACAATAATCTTTCAAATTAATGACAAGTTTGAAATGTAAACACAGATTCTGTATTTATTCATATTCTCAGTGAGCAAAAGTAATAATCCCAACCATGTCTTCACATTACAACATTTTTTTTAAACAATTAAATAATTATTTAATGATAGAATTCAAGTAATTTGAACTAAAACTTGGTAATCATGTGCAAATGAAAAAGTATGAATGCATATTTGTCATTTGAACTGAATTTAGGACTGGTGGTGGTGCTTAAGACGTTGGTCATTCAGTGTTTCTGTAAAAAAAAAAAAAAAAAAACGAACAATACTGATAAGATAATAAGACTACGAATTCTACTGCTACTAACAATAAAAACCATACTAAGGATTGGTGAGCTTCTGGGTTCATGAATATTAATCACGTTGTCAGCGTTCGCTCGAACTGATTTGCTGAAATCGAAACGGGGACCTTAATAGGTGAGCGCCACCCAATGAGATTGCCGTTTGTGCAATAGTTTCTTCTTGCTCATAAAGGGTGAATAATTCCAAATGAATGCCGTTATTTTACAGGAAAATACAACAAAGAATATGGTTTACATGTAGCATGTCAATTTCTGTGTGGTATAATGCTGCGTTCCAGGCAACCGGTGTTTTTCCAACCTTCGACTCGTAAAAGTGCACTGGAATGGCAGTCAAAACCGTGACTTCCCACCCGTGAACTCGTACTAGATCAATGTACTCCCAGTTATGAGCTCCCCCGCAAGACAACAATGGCAGCCCCTATGGATGCTGTATTAATGAAACAAATATACAAATAAAGTAAAATAAAAGGTATAACAGCTTCTCTTGCCGTATGCACCGTACGGTCTGCCATGCTTTGTCTGCATCTAGCTACCACAATTCCTAGCGCTCAGGCAGTTTGGCGTGACTTTGCCTGGAACGCTACAAAGTCGTGAGTCGTGGTTTGAAGTTGTAACTTACAGGCTCAAAAACCTGCCTGGAACGCAGCATAAGACTCTCACGCTCTCTTTGAGTGTGTGTGAAACACTGAGCGCTCTGTCGCGCCCCTCACACTAGTGTTTGCTGTGCGTCAAATGCACTGTGCATTCATTGAGATGAACTGAAATAGCACACTTCAGATCGCTTGGCAAAGCGCAAATCTCTCAAGCGCTCAGTCCAAGTGCTCAGCGAGCGAAAATAGATCTGTGTGTACAGGTTCCAGATTGTAGAGGTAGCGATTAAATCCGTTGTAGCTTCCGCCATAGTGGTTTTCGCTCTGCATGTGAGCTGCGAATGGGTCGCGTCACCAACTAGGCTTTATCGTTATTATGGTGGGAAGACTAATTCTTATTGTGTGGAGAATTTGTACCGGTATATCGCAAATTATAAGATATCACCCATCCCTAATGCGCATGTCACAAAGTGACATCGCCAACTAATGGCCTGACTTGTATAATACAGCGTTTTTTAGTTGTTTTTCGCAGATCCGTCTGAACGGGTATCGGTTTGACAACGTTATCTTCTGTTCGCCAAAAACGCAAAGGAAAAACTTTTCCGTTTATAGGACATCGTTGTCGTGTAAACGTACCCTCAGTTTACGGAATGTGGCTTGAGGTGCCATTGTTATGTGGCGGGGCGCTTATGACAAAGTAAATTGCTGTACCTTGTTACATTTGCAGCAGCACAGATCTTAAGGGTATAAAACTAAATTTGCAAAAAATTAACTCTGTCGAGTTGTGTCTTTATTTTGTTTATGTATATATATTTTAAACAATTTCTATCACTAAAGGCCCGATATACTTCAAGCTAAATCGAAGAACGAACTAGTGTGATGCCATTTCGAGCAAAATCAGACCAAAACAAAGTTCGTTTGGAGAGTTCGAAACAGCTTGCTGGTAAAACACCTTCAAACTACCAGCTACATGATGATTACACTAAATTTTTCAACTAAACATCGAAATAAATCTAATTAATAAATTAAATTTACCATTTAAACTAAATTACTGATCTAATTATTGATCTAAAGCCCACACTGTCACTATGATAATTGAAATGAACTGATGACATCAGCGTTTTTTTCCAGAATGGCTATACAGCTGAATAAAATTATGCTGCATTATTTTCCTGTTTAACACTGTAAAGCTGCTTTGAAACAATCTACATTGTTAAAAGCGCTATATAAATAAAGTTGACTTGACTTGACTTGACTTGACATAATAGGTTGGTGTGTTCTGTGAAATCTTCATTGATATCTTTTGGCGAAATCAGACACAAGTGAAAACATGAGCATACTGGAGAGCTGATTTATAGTAGAAATTGAAGGTGCAATTCTAATTTGAAAGTGACACTGGCATTGTTTTTCATGTTTAATATTGTAAAGCTTGCTTTAAAGCAATCTATTGTATAAAGTGCTGTATAAATAAACATGACGTGACTTCATTGGAGTGTCGAATTGCAGAGCTAGTGCAAACATATTCACATCAGTTACTGTTGTTTTCTCACCGCTGTCATTTCTGTTGTGATTGTTATTGAGAGGAAAGCCTGCAGCACATATTTATATATTCATGTAAATGCTGTTCCCAGCAGCATGGGCAGCAACTGAATGTTCGCTAACAGTATACCACTGCTCATGCATTTCAAATTTCTTTTTGCCCTTAAGTAAAGAATGAAAAACAGCTTGGCTGTGAGTATATCAGGGCCTTAAGCCTTGCACCATTTGTGCTATGTGTATCAATACCTCAAATCGTGTGACTTCTTGTAGGGAGCTGCTATTATTTTTTCTAAGAGGTAAGACCTACGTTGAAGGTGGGACCAAGCCATAGAGATATAAGGGGCTTTCGCACCGGGTAGTTCTAGAAACTTAAGCCCCATTTCCCGGAACAATTTGTACCAGGAACTTTTTTTACAGGAACTTTTTCCCCCCCAGACCTGCTACTGTCTGCGTTTCCACTGTGGTCTAAAGTATCGTGAAGATTAGGCAAATTAGTCCAGAGACGAGGGACTGCGCGCGGCTTCTCCTCCCAGTCAGCAACGGACAATAATTATTTTTGTGCGATACTGTCTGCAACAATAACAAGTGGAGGAGATTCAAGCGGCGCTGCTTTTGCTAGTTATGTGGTTTACTAAATATGTAATTAACAAAACGGCAGAAAAGAGACGAGCACTGATACTAAAGTGTATTCTGAAAGCTTGTAGAGCTAGATTTTAAATAAGACAACGTATGTTATTATCAGCTATTACGGACATTGACCGTGCGATTGCTGAGACAACGCACGCCATCAGACAGAAAGAGCAAGACTGATATTTACTGAACGCAGAACGAACCTCGCAAGACTTTTAAAAATGCCGGTTGAAATAAAATTTTATGCGTGAGCTATACCAATCAGCATGTTCAGCGTCCAAGTCCCACCCCCGAAAGTTCCAACTTTGAAAAAGTACTACCTCGCGAGCAGGGCCGTTTGGAGGGAGAAATATTTACCCGGAACTTCATTTAGACCCTGGTTCCTGCTGTGGAAACACACTGAGTACCACCCCACAGTTCCTAGTTCCTGGGGAAAGTTCCTGCGGTGGAAACACAGCTTTAGTTATAGGAATTAGGAACTTACCACCAGGGTGATCCCCCGAGAAATAAAAGTTTCCCTATAGGTCCATTTTCTTGGTTGCATTCGCACCGCCAGTAGGAACTCTGAAGTGATGTAAGCAGCGCTTGTTGTTGTGACTTTTATTTTGACGGCACTGAGAACGCCAAAGCATGAGCACACAGCTCTCACATTCTCCGTCTTCATTAGTTTACGATCTGTTTAACAGTCCTGTCTAGTACGTTATTAGATAGAACTGTTATACAAAGAAAGTAGACAGTATATGAAAAAGTATTAGCGTTTGCCGTATGGTTGATGTCCAATGTCACTAGCTGAGCAGAAATACATAATCTTGTTTCGCTTGGTTCCCTCAAAGTTGCGTTGGATTTTCTCTTTAGCGTAAAGGTTGAGAGGTCCATCTTTCACTGTTTTCCATGTTTGTAGAGTTAGTTTCTGGAGTGAATATATAGGCTATAATCTGTGTTCAATTATTTGTTTTATTTAACAAATAATCTTTAAAACTCACTCTGGAGCCTATGGACCCATCCCCCAAAAGACCAACTAGGGCAAGAAGGGCCTCAGTTATCATGGATACCAACTGATAAGACAGTTTATTGCTCTAAAAAAATGTGGTCGCGTGGCCATAGGAAAGACCCATAGCCCATAGGACAGACTTTCCTGCATTATTGTATAGACAAATTGATTTATAAAAGAACATGCACCCCAGGACATTGTGTGTATGATTATCACTGTCTTGTGTAGTGTTTTCTGTATGGTATTTTGGTTTTGTGCATATTTTATGATAGAACCAACGGTCAATGTAACCTCACCTATACCATATTTAGTCTCTATAAATTTGTACTTTCAAGATCTAAATGATCATGTATATGATGTATCGATAGCTGCGCAGCATGTTAGTATTACAAGAATCTTTAATAGTTTCTTCATTGGCAATCAATCCAGCTGCACATTCAAATGAGCACGCTTGAAACAAAGAGCCATACAATCTCCAACAGAGGAAAATTGGGAAAACTTGGAAATTTGACTTTTCTCATTGGTCAAGTCAACCCTGAGAGGTGTGACCTTTCCCAGACTTTAAAGAGCCACGCACAGTTCCGCCCACTCTCGTCTTCCTTCTACTGCTGCTTCTTCTGGTTGATGTGTGTGGGGGACCCCATGGGCCCCGGCAGGCCTCAACCACAACCTGTTATGTCTTCACTCTCCGCCCGAGGGAGAGAAATCTTCCAACAGAATCAGACTGAAATGTCCTCATTCCAACTCAGAAGGAAATTGCAACTTCACCGTCACTGAACTGAGAAACCATCAGCACACTTCCTGCTTTTCCTGGTTGTGCGTGTGTGTTTCCGGTCCGACCACATGGTCGCGGGCCAGCAGGCCCAACACCTCAAGCCATGTGCAACTTCCTCGACCATGACAGAGTCGAACTAACCGAGCAACTTTATCATATCTTCTTCAGTCAATGTGGAAAAAACCGGTTGCAACTTCAACTCCATCGACTCACAGAACCAGGAACTTTAAATCAAATTCAGATTAGGAACTTTTCATGCTTAATTACTCTTTTCCATAGCTTAATTTCCATTGTCTGGTTTCAATCTGTCACGTTCCATCTTACCTATGTGTGTGTGATTGTGTGTATGCGTTTTTGTTTAGATTAGTTGTGTTCGTGATCTAAATGATCGATTTTGTTACACACTCTAAGCGCTGTAAATGATAAGGAAGAATACTTTTTCTGTGGCCATGAAAATTACCCTTCTCTTAGAATGAATTAATAATCAATAATGAGTGTTCACAGGATGAACTGATTGATTGATTGTAATGTTAATGTAGCTACATCAAGTTAATCTCATTAACTGATTCAAATATTCATAATTAATCATAATGAATAATCATAATGGGTTATAAACAGGCCCACACGGAATCTGCACACGCAGAATTCCACAGAAAACTCAGCAGATTTCCTCAGATTAGTGCCCATCATTAAGAAGCATACACAACCTGTGCATGTGTGATTGTGAGGGGTAGTAGTCTGCACTGATTGACGTGACATTTTTTTTTTGTAAGAGAGTGATATTTTAAAATTACTTAAATAAAATTGACCCTGGAGGAGTTAAGGAAACGTCAATTGTCTGTAAAAAATTACTTATTTATAGCTATTAAAAGTAGTTAATTTATTTACATAGGTAGGTATTTATTTATTTTGCTATATTGTTGAATGATATGAAATTGTTTATTTAATGATTTGTGTACAATACAATTGATAAAGCAATATTTTCTCTGTCTTTTAGTGGATGTACTATAAGAGAGATCTAGCTTTGTTTAAAAAAACAAGATGTTCTTTTTGGATTTGTATTGTAAACCTTAAATAAAAAAAGTTAAGAAGTTAATATTTTATATTTTATTTGTATTGTTTCCAATACTCTTAGATCTTTGAAATACATTTAAAACCATTCCGCATAATTTGCAGATTTTTCCAAAAATACAGCGCAGAAATCATAAAAAAAGTCTGGAGATTCCGTGTGGCCCTGGTTATGAATAATTATTAATATGTCCCTTTTGAGCTAACTCACAGGGTACTAATGTTTCATGTGTGTTCGGCCAAGTGTACACTTACGTCACTGGTACTTCCTATTGTGCTGGGTTAGACCCTACTCTGAAGTAGGAGCTAAATTAGTTTCCCCAAAAGGAGTTCCTAAAATCGTTCCTAGTTCCTGTGGTGCGAACACGCCAAAATCTGGGTACTTCCACCAATAGTTCTAGGAACTATGAAAATAATTGTTTGACTTGGGCCAGTAAGTTACCAACTAGAAAACAACCAGAACACCTTATCAACCAAGGTAGCCCTGTCATAATAATACTTGCATCTTGATGGAAAGTTTAGCATGGGGAAAAAAAGTATTAGCATTCAGGAAAAAAATAAAAACATTGTTCCATGCTGTGGTCTCAAAAAACATTTCCCTGTAAGTGTTCTTCTGATTCAGTCTCTGAAAATGAAATGTCGGCCCTTAATTAAATCTCATGCCGTTCCAGAAGACATCCAGTGGTCACTTGACCGGTCAATGCTTGAAAACTGCCAATTATGTTTTTCCTGCACACTAGATGTCATTACCATCTGAGTGCTAGTGTTATGGGACACCACAGCAGCACAACAACTGAAGCTGCACATGAAAAATGTTTCCAAAAAGTAGGACATGCACTAGGGCGAATATGTACTCTGATGTTCTGCTTCACTGAGCTTCTACACGGCCTTTTAAAATTCATGATTTCTTCTCTTGTAAATATCTGTTCTTTAGACTTGTTACAAAGACCACAACTGAAGATTACTAGAAATGAACCAAGTTGCAGTATATTCTCAGTTATGGAAGTTTCCATTTCTATATGAAAAGTTCCATAGATTGAGTAGTGCCGATAAATGGAATTCCATGTGTCCCACCATCAGATATGCTTGTGGAAATATGAAATAAACCCATAAAAATGGAAGATAGTTTGATATATTTAATTTATTTGCCCTTTGAATCGCTATGAATGTCCATCCACAAGCAGTCTTTGGTTTATTTAGGGTATTCAGCGGTTTTTGTCACAGCTATTATTTTCCTTTCTTTTGCAGAACTGGCAGGAATATCTGACAGAAGGCCAAAAATGTGGATACATCTAAATATCTAAATTTTTTTCCAAAAGTAACAACCCAGAGACAGAAAAAATCTATAATTCTATACTAGGATGTCTGTTTGCGCCACTGCTGGTCTGTATGCATGTGCTCATGTAAGGACATTGACCCAACCATGGATGGATGGATAGATCACTAACTTAACTGATTTTAGTGTGAAAGTTCAAATGTTCCGATTAAAATAATCCTCTGTGGACATAGTAGCACAATTTGCCTTTGCCAGGGCTTTTCGGGATTAATTACACTGATGTTTACCTTTCAGCGGGGTGAGAATTCCCTGATGGTTGAAGTGATTAATATGTTGGAACCATCAAATGTGGCTGAGTATATGCCACAGCTCACCTCTCTAATGACAGGCTGTGAAGAGCAGTGAGTCTGCATACTAATTACTGCAGTTTGGGCTGGCCCTGCATAGACTCAACCTAATTATTAATGTGCGTGAGCATGTATTGCTATAGAGAGAGGGAGAGTTGCCAGTTTAAAAGAGTCATGTTTTTACACTATTGTTCAGAATATGTTGCATGACATGAAGACTACACCGATCAAGCATAACATTATGACATTATGATAGAATATTATGACTTCCTAATATTGTGTTGGTCCCACTTTTGTTGCCGAAACAGCCCTGACCCGTCGAGGCATGGACTCCACTAGACCCCTGAAGGTGTGCTGTGATATCTGGCACCAAGATCTTAGCAGCAGATCCTTTAAGTCCTGTAAGTTGCGAGGTGGGGCCTCTATGGATGGGGCTTGTTTGTTCAGCACATCCCACAGATGCTCGATTGTAGTGAGATCTGGGGAATTTGGAGGCCAAGTCAACGCTTCAAACTCGTGCTCCTCAAACCATTCCTGAACCATTTTTGCTTTGTGGCAGGGCGCATTATCCTGCTAAAAGGGGCTACATGGTCTGCAACAATGCTTAGGTAGGGGATACGTGCCAAAGTAACATCCACATGGTTGGCAGGACCCAAGGTTTACCCAAAGCTGTCAGGGTTCTGTCACTTCGGTCTAACTTGATCTTGGTTTTGTGACAGAGCCCTGACACTCCTGTATTGTTTGTCTTGTGTGAGTGCGCAGCTTTGAGCATGCTCGAGCTGCATGCTCTTCTGTCCTTGTGTGTTGTGTTCTGTGTAACACGCAGTTCGTGTTTTCACCGGCCGCATGCTTTCATGTTATGGTTTGTCTTGTGTTGTGTAGTACGTGGCTGGTGTTTTTTCACTGGCTGCGTGCTTTCAAGTTGTCATGTTTTGTTTGGGCACATGGCTTGTGATTTTGTGTTTGCTGGCCACTCATGGCTTGTCATGTGTTTCTTTGTGCCAGATGCTCTCCTGTCTAAAGAGGTTATGCACGTGACGTCACCTGCAGCTGGAGTGACTGCGTTACGCCACATTGAGTGGCAAAAAGACTGAGAGGCAGCATTGGTTTACGGCATGAATGCCGCGAAAAGCACACAAAACAAGGCCCAACGCCAGAGGGGGGGTCGGGGGAGGCTTGGCCACGGACCCTATGGACATCCCTGTGCCCCCCTCCGGACCGAGGGAGATGGACTTGATAATAGCGTGTCATTTTCGCACTCAAACCACTGCCCAGGTAGTGCACTGGCACTCAGGATTTACTGCTTCGGCTTGTTGCTTTTAGAGGGAAAAGCTGCCCAACACTGCTGATCTAGGATCTGTAATCCACTGTAAGAAATTGTAATAATAGCATCTTATTAGCGAAAAAGATTTGGCAAAAGAGCCAGTGCGTTTCTGTATTTGCACTCGTCAAATGATTAAATTTCCAACATGTTTCCCCTTCGAGTGAGTAATGTAGCCAATCACAGACATGTTTATTGATTTCTAAAAACGCAATGGCCAATCACAGGTGTTGAAGTTAGAATCCACTCACCACTCAAGTTGTTGTCCAGTTCTGCATATGCGCTAATCCTCTCTAATAAAGTGTTGACATGTAAATAAGATTCATTGTGCCGTCAGCTTCACTGATTAATATAACGGAACTTTGTGAGATCCCGTTCATTGAATGAGTGACAGCTTTTAGTGATTATAAAGGGAGCACTATTTGCGCGCTGTCTAGGCGATATAAAACAAATAGGCCTATAATATATTCAGAATTTCAATAAAACTTTTGTTTTCCACTCTTGACAAGCGGCCACATACACACTTTAATACATAGACCCATATCCGCATATACACGCGGGATTCATTCTCGAAATTGTGATGACTGACAGTGATATTTCTGTATCGAAATCAGGCTCATATAAATGTCAGGAAAACACGATTCCTGGCTGCATGTCAATATTCATGGATCACTGGATCTTTGCCAAGTTGTAAAGAACACTATATCGAGTCCAACCTTTAGTTTAAACTGATAAGCGTTTGTTTTACTTGCGTTTTTCCCTATTAACTCCAGTGACGCAGCAGCTCTTCTGCCACTCAGTCCGGCTGAGGGGGCGTGTTCCGGCGGGAAAGTGACGTCGATGCATACCCTCTATTGTCTAACCCCACCCATCTTGTTTCCTGATTATTAGTTCATTTGCCCCACCTGTCTTCCCTCGTTACCCTCTTTTGTTTGCTCCCTATTCATTCTCCTTGTGTTTGCAGTCCTGTACTGGATCGTCGTGGAACGTGCTTTGATGGTTTCCCTCCCAAGTCAAGTCTTAGTCCTAGTCAAGTCTTGTTTTCCCCCTCGGGGTAGTTTTGTTTGTTTTTGTTTTATTTTTAATAAAGCCCATGTATCTGCATATCTGAGTCCTAACTCATCCCTTACCTCAACCCTGACACAAAGCATCACACTGCCTCTGTCGGCTTGCCTTCTTCCCATAGTGCATCCTGGTGCCATGTGTTCCTCAGGTAAGCGACGCACATACACCCGGACATCCATGTGATGTAAAAGAAAATGTGATTCATCAGATCAGGCCATCCTCTTCCATTGATCCGTGGTCCAGTTCTGATGCCCACTGTTGCCGCTTGTACAGGGGTCAGCATGGGCACCCTGACTGGTCTGCGGCTATTCAGCCCCATACGCAACAAACTGCGATGCACTGTGTACTCTGACACCTTTCTATCAGAACTAGCATTAACTTCTTGAGCAATTTGAGCTACAGTTTGATCGAACCCAAGCCTGTAGTGCTTCAGTCAGAAATTGAAGCTTTCGCGCCTCGATCGCCCCCCGGTGGCCGGTCCCAGTATAGCTCCTAAACCCCGCCTCTCCATGTATTAGAATGGGCGCGAGACACACTAAACAATTTAATTACACTTCAAATAATTGTTTCCTAAAGATGGTTTCTGTCATTTTAGGCAGTTTTTATTACAATAATTTCATTTCAAGTGTTCGTTTTTTAAATAAGTTTAGTTTTAGTGAGTTATTTGATGCTATAAAAACGAGGGGTGTGACGTCATGATTGACAGCTGAGATTGACGGCTTCTCTGAATGAACTTGTCACTGAGGCACTAACGGACTTTTTTCTGGATTTTTGGGAGGAGATTGGAGCTTTAGCTTTAATTTCTACACGTCCATAACTGTTTATTTCACACCAACATAATGAATTGTTCTGCATCTGCGAGAGTGTGGGCGGGCTTTTGATAATCGCGCCTCTACTTCCTGTTCTCTACTGCGCAACTCCGGTCCCGAGATCGCTACTGCGCAGACTCTGTCCCAAGATGTCAGCGCCGTGAGCGGGCCTATGAAAGCTTCAACTTTGGTCAGCGGAAGTCAATGAAGTCGCGTCGTCCATATTTTTTTACGGTCTATGATCGAACCACACGGGCCAGCCTTCGCTCCCCACATGCATCAATGAGCCTTGGGATCCTGTCACTGGATCACCACTGTTCCTTCCTTGGAGCACTTTTGATAGAGACTGACCACTGCAGACCGGGAACACCCCACAAGAGCTGCAGTTTTGGAGATGCTCTGACCCAGTCGTCTAGCCATCACAATTTGGCCCTTGTCAAACTCGCTCAAATCCTTACGCTTGCCCCTTTTTCCTGCTTCTAACACATCAACTTTGAGGACAAAATGTTCACTTGCTGCCTAATATTATACCCACTAACAGGTGCCGTGATGAAGAGATAATCATGTTTCATGCTGTGGAATGTTTCTTGTCGATTCTCATGCACAAAATTTAATTGTTGCTCCCATTGAAAAGGAAGATCTTCCGCACACTTGAAAATTCCTGTCCAGTGTGAACGGCCCTTAACTTCATACAAATGAGTAGTGAATACCAAAGGAATTACTTATAGCAGAGGTCAAGGAATTAGTTTTCTTAAACAGTTGAACACTATAGTAAAGTTGACACAATTTGAAGGTGACGCAGAGTCTAAGAGTTGCCTAAACTCATCAATGTATCAATGCATCAATGTAGACAGTGGGAGATATTTTAAGACATTTCTAGTTACAAAACGCCTCCTTTCTCAGTATACGATGATAAAAAAATTTCCTTGTTGTATAAATGAAAGCAAAACAAGACCAAGCGCAGGTATGTTTCATCAGTAATGTGCTGCACTCATGGGAGCGGTGGAGAAAGCAATTTTTCATACATCTGCCACAATGGAAAGTGTCAACACAGGAGGGAAAAAAAGAAATCTGCTTGACATTTTCCTTCTGTCTCCTAAGCAACCTTCCTGAGCAGGCAGTCTTCAGAAGGTGAATACCCCTGGGAACTGAACACGCTGCTTTCTCCTCTTCTGTGCCATATGCTTGGAATAGAACTGCTGCTGTTTTCCCTATTTGACTGCTACCTGTGTTTGTCTCCCCTGCTGTGCATGTGCATCTGAACAGCTTGATTTGTTTTATACCAAGCTGTTATGTTGGAATGCTTGCATTTAATTTGCACAGGAATCTTGATTAAGTTAATCTTTCTTTTTGCTCTCTTTTACTATGTGCTTGACCATCTATAGTCAACACAAAATGGCATTCCCTACCAATCATACATTTGCCATTTTAGTTTTTATTGGCTGCCGTTGTATGGACATAAAAAAAAATCTCAAAACATCCTATTTTATGTTCCACAAAAGAAAGAAAGTCATACAGGTTTGGAATGACATGAGGGTGACAGTTTTTGCTAAATGTAATGTGTATTTCCCGTTTTGGTTTCGTTTCTGTGGCTGTGACTGAAATCGCATACTCTCTTGAGTAGGTACATATTTTGAATAAGTAATTACTTCACAACCGCTGATAAAGTACCTTCTATAGGCATGAATGTGTGTAGGATGCTTGTAACCTGGACGAACTACATTGGCCATGTTGTCATTATCATGTGACCTACCAGCGTCTGTTATGTCACTTCACTGCCATTCACAAATCGTCTCCCGTGGCTTCATGGGATAGTAAAGTGTCCACCATATGCGCACTTCCGAATCTCACCGGAAGTAGTAGGTCATCCAGGTACTTTTTGTGTACTCTTTTGTGAGTACTGAGAATGTTTTCTGCCTACATATATAGTAGGGAAGTATGCAATTTCAGATGCAGCCACTGTGTTCTGTTCATGTTTTGCCTCCCTGAGTTCCTAGTTAGTTTCCTTGGTTGTTAATTAGTCCCTCACACCGGTTTCTGTTCAGTTTGATTACCCTCTCCATGTATTTAATGCCGCGTTCCAGGCAACCTGTAACCTGTGTTTTTCCAACCTTCTAACCATGAAAGTGCACTGGAACGGCAGGCAAACTCGTGACTTCCCACCCGTGAACTCGTACTAAATCGATGTACTCCCAGTTAGGCGCTCTGACATTACATAACCCACGAAACAACAATGGCAGATATACAAATAACGTAAAATAAAAAGTATAAGAGCTTCTCTTGTCTTATGCGCCGTTTTCTCTCCTCTGTTTCCCTTAAATAAGCAAGGAATAAGCACCTTTGGCGATAGAAGCCCCGTATGGTCCGCCATGCTTTGTTTAGAACTAGCTAGAATTCCTTGCACTCAGGCAGCCTGGAACGCTACAAAGTCGTGAAGTCGTAACTTTCGGGCTGAAAAACTTGCCTGGAATGCAGCATATGCCCTGTGTTTCCTTAGTTCCCTTGTCCGGTATCGTCTGAGTTTTGCGTGATTCTGTTCTCTTACATGTATATTCTTGGAATTGTTATTAAAGGACTGTTTATTCTACACTCCTTCGTCTTTGTGCACTTTACTTCAACCATACGTAACAATGATTGACTAACTTTAATCTTTTAACAGTGCAGGCCAAGTTACTGAATACTGAATATGTGTTGATATGTAAATATGTATGGTCATATGTTAACATGCTCATGGTTGTGACTTTATAATTGTGGTGATTTAGCATGAATGACACATTTTAGCATCATCATTTCCAAAAAAAAGGTTAGAGTGGACTGGTAAGAAAGCCTTGCCTTGTGAATGTCAGAGTAAATACATAGTGCATTAAGCTCTTTCATTTTTAAAGCGCAAGAAAAATCCATGATTTAAAAGTCATTTTCATCTTGTTCCAGATATGTCGAGAGACACTGCTTTTTGAATTTTGGCATACATGTGTAGTGTCTGAACACTTTCTTGGATTTACTGTTACAGTCTGCTGCAATTTTCTTGGCAAACACACCATGACGACTTTAAATGTGCAGAGAGTATCTGATAACCATGTGACCGCTTACTGTGTGCAGTCTTGTATTTCCTGTCATTAGTGGGATCCTGAGGGAAACTAGTGGAGATGTCGAGGAGAGGAATGAAGACTTTGGCAGAGGCTGTGTCACAGAAGGACTCTCATTAGAGGAGGGAACATCAACACCAGAGACTGACATGTACAGTAAGGTGCCACACGACATGGCTACTGATCCTACAGTAATCCACAACTTTTACGATTACGCTTCTCTTTTGAAAGTTTGACTGTTTAATCTCATGTTCAACTTCAAACTTTGATCTTGTTTACCGCACAGCGATGATTTGCTAATTCATCCAAATATTACAATTATGTCAAGCTTAAACGACAAAAAAAGTCTCATCATGTAGATCATACCAGCGGTTTTCACAACCCACTGGTGATTCACAGAGTGGGGATAAGCAAGTCGTGCAAAGTGTGAGAATGCTGATGCATTTAAATTTTAGTTTTGCTGCAGGGCATTTCTGACATGATACACCAGTGTGTCGGAAAAGGTGTTTCCTGCATCACTTTCCATTGCAGCGCTCCTCACGCACTGTATAAAAGCGTTGTTTGCATCAGTTTTGCATCTACAATTCAATGATGAACCATTAAAATTCATGGAACCTTTCCATTGGACAAAAGGTTCTTTATAGTGGAAAATGGTTCTTCCAATTATTATGTTCCTAACACTACCTTTTTTCTTTTTTTTTAAAGAACTGTTCAATGAAAGGTTCTTTGAAGAACCAAAATTGGCTCCTCTATGGCATCGCTGTGAAAAACCCTTTTGGCACTTTTATTTATAAGAGTGTGTTGCGTAGTCTGATTCATGAACAAATGACTCTTAAGATCCAGTTCTTTCAATCAGTCGTTTGAAAAAACTTTCAAATGTAAGTCTGCGAATCTTTCTGACAAATCCTTCGCTGAATGAACTAACTGAATCCATCAGAGCAGTTACTGAACCAACAAATTACTCGCTCACTGAATTGTAAGTTACATGTATGATTTATATAATCCTAGCATGAAAAATTTGGGGTTTCGTTGTCACTGACGTCAAACCTGGCATGATGTGTCTTCATGCACCAAACAATTTTAGTGGATCTATTCCTATTTTAGAATAAACAGAGGTCTAAAGAGTACTTGAGAACCATACCTGAGTAAAAGTAAAGATACCTTACAGCAAAAATGATCAATAAAAATCACCAATTCCAATACATCTTGAGTAAAAGTCTTAAGGCCAATTTACACAAATGTCAATAAACACATTTGTTTGGGATAAGTGTTACCCTTTTTGATGTTGGTCGGGTTTGTTTTCACCCACTGTTCAATCAGTGTTTGTTGGTGTCTGTTGGGGCAGAGTGAACATGACTTTTATTTTTCATAAAATTCTAAATCCAATGGCCAACTTGTTTGATGACGTTTGTGAGGTGTGAATTGGCTTTTAGAGTATCTAATTTGAACAGTACTTAAGTATTTTTCTCGTATTAAATTTAGGATCAAAGATGCACTAGTCCTCAACACCTAATGCCCAGTACACATTGTATGATTTTGGGCTGTCCCAGATGAAAGATGACCAACCATTGTCACGTTCTTGCGACCAAAGATAGCATGTGATGGTTTTCTGACAGTGTCAGAAATGTAGCACGGGGAGGGAAAACAAAGGAACTGTCAGATGAGGACTGAGAAAATGCCTCAGCAGTCTCTCAGGTCCCCCTGACAGATCCAACCCGCGAGCCCCATGATCTGCGGCGCCGCACTGCCTCAGCAGACTTGGGACCCGAACCACATCGAAC
Organism: Gobio gobio; assembly: GCF_949357685.1. Lineage (NCBI taxonomy): Eukaryota > Metazoa > Chordata > Actinopteri > Cypriniformes > Gobionidae > Gobio > Gobio gobio. The sequence continues at coordinate 11,643,133 of NC_137106.1, forward strand.
ACGGCCAGGCGGGAACACAGTACTCTAATAGACTGTAATAGTTGTGTGTCCCCACCCGATATGTAGCGCGGGCATGGATGCACACATCTCCTGAACTGCTTACTCGCCATTTCAACTTTGCTATTGTGACAAACAACACCAAATAAGACAAACAGTAACACTGAGTGCTTGCTGAAGAGCGAAATCTATCTCTGTTATGTGCCATGCAAAATGTAGTCTCAGCCTCAGACGTCACGCCTAAAAAAAAGGTTCTATATGACACCAAAAATGGTTCTTGGCTCGTATTCACAGGGGAACCTTTTTTAGTGCTATATAGCACCAATTTTGGTGCTTCAGTGGTTCTTCAGCGGTTCTTCAGAGGTTCTTTACCGGTTCTTTGACTAAGGTGCTATATTTTTTTTTAGAGTGTAGGGATGTTGGCTGAACGTCTGATGCATATGGGACACTTTTCTGCAAACACTTCAGGAGTTTCAAAGTCGTCATCTGATTGGTTGAATTCTGCAGGATGTCCGCAAGACATGCATGTTGTGTTCTTTAACGGTCCGCCTAGAAACAAATGCAGTGACGCCAAACTCCCTTGTGGAAGAAGAACGCCGTCGTGTTAACAACTGTGACAATGAGCGCTTACCTGGAATTCACTAAACACTGGAATATCAAATGCAGGGCTCGACATTAATGCTTGTCCGCTTGTCCGGGACAAGTGGATTTTTTGAAGGGGCAAGTGAAAGAGAATTTTACTTGCCCGACGGACAAGTAGCCTGATAAAACGTCTTTAACAAAAATAACTAAGGAATCACCCAAATGCAAGAATGATTCTGCATTCATTACTGTAAGTGGCGATTGACAGTGAATGATAATAATGTATAATGAACTGACGGTAACGTTGCACTGTTGACGCTCGCGCAGGCTCTCGAGGAGAAATCGAAACATATGTGCACCGCTCACAGAGAAACTCAGTTAACACATTGCCGTAGAAATGTGGAGTTTATTTATATTTATAACATGATACAGTTGCAATGTCACATTACCAAGAGTGTTGTTTTCCTGAATAACATCACGACTGAAAATGACACTGATTTCAAATGACAGCTCCATAAACAATTATTAACATTAAGTCACTTACATTTTGATGCAATATTGAGTGTTTTTGTTCTATTAAAGCAGCGAAAATAGTTCCAAAAGATCAAAATCGATAGAATCAAAGATTCAATGAACTATTCGTAAACGACCACCTCATTCTTGAATGAATCAGCGTTTGAACAAATCGACTCAATGACTCACTCATTCAGACTGTCACCTGCTGCCACCTACTGGTGGTTTAGTTTATTCTTTCCAACATTTCTTATTTGTATATTCAAAAAATATTTAAAACAATCTCATAACATTATTTAATGCATTTGTAATTTTTCAGTGTAAATTATTTAATTTGACTGGTAACAGCCAGTGTCGTCTTCTAATTTAATTTATTGATCCAATTTAAGAATATAAAAGGAAATCTGAATCATAGCCTATATTTAATAAGATTAGGGGAAAATGCCCTTTATAAAAGGTAAAAATATCACAAATATGCATATGTCAAAGCTGATTGAACACTGGTGAGAATATTGCTTCAGAAAAATTTTTATTTACAACACACACAAATTATTATTTTTTTTTTCCGGACAAGCAAATGTTTTACTCTGACAAGTGGATGACAGATTTACTTGTCCAAAGGACAAGCATGTGAACATGCTTAATGTCGAGCCCTGTCAAATGTATGTGAAGTTTGCGGTCAACTTTCTTGAAAGAATAATTTATAGATGCACGCCGGTCTGTTATTGCACAGACATCGACTTTACTTTTTCACTCCCCTAAACATGACGAGGAACAAAACAAACTGTGATTGGTCGCGTTACATGTCAGTCAAACGTCCTCTTGGGCGGTCCTTGACCAATGAAAGCTGCTTTGGAGTCCAGGGGCACGTTCAAAGCTCAAACCGGTGCGCAACGTTTTGCTACGGTTTCCGGTTGAACGTCATGTTTCCTGGAAACGGTGTGTAACGGTGTGCAACGGGTTTGAGATGCGTTTTTTCTCGTTTGGTGGGTGTGTCAAATATGTCAGCCCAATCAGCAGCAACATGTATATAAACCACGCGGTATTAAAGAGACAGCTCACACAATGGGCCCTATCTTGCACCCAGCGCAATTGACTTTGTACACCGACGCATGTGTCATTCCTATTTTGCACCCGCGCAAAGCGCGCTTTTCCCTCCACAGAAGCACGTCGCTAAACTAGTGAATGAACTTGCGCTACCTGGGCGGTTCAGCGCAAAAAAGGAGGCGTGTTCCGGCGCAAACAATCCCTGGTGCTATTTTGCTGTTCCATTAAACAATTGCACCACTGACCAGAAAAAACCTAGTCTAAAGTCAGTGGCGCGTTGCGCGTTGTTCATTATGCTATTTTAAGGGCGCATGCTTGACCATAATGTATAGCGTGCACAACGCGCATACGCTTTGCTCATGTAACCTACACAGATGCAACAGTTATTTTTGCAAATCATAAATTGTTACACTAAAAAAATATTAACACATGAGATGACGGAAATCATTGTGGTGTGCCACGAAGATGTGAAAAAATAGGCATAAATCTAGCTTACAAATGATTCAGGCTAATTGTAATAATTAAGGATAAGAACTGTTTGCCCAATAGTGGCAAGACATATATGTATATAAGGACATCTGACAAATTGGTTTGTCCGTCAAGAACCAGGAAAAAAAAATCGACTGAAAAACTGAAAAAACTGAACGACTGAAAAAAAAAAAGACTGTGAAATCACCTTTACCATAATGTAGGCCTACAACATTACAACTTCACTTCTCTGTCTTTCACTGCTCTTACAAGCACATCAGTCTCCTCGGCTGTGAACCGCTCCTGGCGTGCGCCTGGTAAATACGCCATAATAATAGCAATCCATAATGGAACTTGCGCACCTGCTTTTAAAGGGAATGTTGGATGACGCTCGGATTGGTTTATACACGTTACGCCCAAACCACACCTATGAATAATGAAGCTACTTCAGACCAACCCATTTTAGATTTGCGCCGGGCGCAAGAGCCATTTATCCCGCCGGGAAAATAGCAACAGCGCCGAGACCCGCCCACAAAGTTACTTGCGCTTCACGCTTTGACACTAGCGTTTCAGATCGTTAAAATAGGGCCCAATGGGTCCAAGTAAAGATGTTTACAAATGTGTCCGCTGCAGCTCATGTATACGAAACAATTGGAGAAATTAGAAGGCATGATTGTCGTAAAAAAAATTATATAGTATATATATCAACATGATGATGTATTTATTTATATTTTCTAGTTTCATTGCAAGGCAAATTTCATATGGTAATTAAGTGCTTTACATAAAAATGAGAAAGAAAATACAAGCTATTAAAAAAGTAAGAACTAGAAATAAAATAAATTGATTACCAGGAGATAAAAAAAGGTTCATTAAATGGGATTGGGGTGTTGTCTTTTATTCTGGACGGCAAGGGCAGTGATTGCATGTATTTTGCAGTATTAAACACGTATTTATATCGATTTCATTAGACTCCGAAAATTCCTCGAAAAGAACACAAAGAATGGCCTTCTCAGCAGCCATAGCTGCAACTCTTGCGTCAACAGAACAGGGTGTTCAACGCAGCACCGTTTCCGTTTAAAAAACGTTTTGCAACGTTTTGTCGGGGCTGAACGCAGCCTAGACCTTCTGCCATCAGTCTGAGGGTCTGGCTATACGAGACTGCAAAATGTAACGAATAATTACATTACTCATCACAAATGTATTGGAGTAAAAAGTACATACTTATTCAAAAATGTAGTCAAGTAGAGATTAACACTGTCCTAACTACGCCGCGACATGCGATAAAAGGTATCTTTTATCAGCAGCGATGGCGACGCGATTAATCTATTTTAGAAACCGTTTCCATTTTTCTGCGACGTTGCGGCTGGAACAACAACACAAAACATGGTAACGATTATCTCAGGTAATGTTTATGTCCTTTGTTTAATGTTAAAAGCTTGTAATGGGACTTTGAATATCATTTAGTGCTCCCAGCTTTGTTAGTCGTACTAAAAGCAACAAAGGATAATTCACCTCAGATCTTGAAATTAAACAAATTGAAACAAGAACATTCAAACTGTGAACAAACAAGTCTATTCTATGACAGAGATTGTTATAGCAACTCAGTATGTATTTTTAGTAATGTTTAACCCTCTGGTCCTCTTCGTTTAAGGCTTCTTCTGGTCAAAACTGACCGAAGCCCTAAAATGTAACTTTTTTTCCCCCCAGGAAAACCAATGTAACTTATTTTAGTTCAATAATATTTTTTGATTATTATTTAGAATTTTGAGGGTTTTTTATGATACTATGCAATATTTATAAAATTTTTATTAGCCATTTTTCCCCATTGAAATTAAATAAATACAAAATTTGAATATATTTTTACATTATTTTTCAATTAAAACAGTATTCCATGTTAAAAAAGAGACGAGGTAATCAAAATACAATTTTTGAAGGTAAATTAGTGCCATCTGGTAGGAGTAAAAAAAGAAAAACGGATGTAATACCCTGTTTTGACCACTAGATTCCTATATAACTCTATATAAATTGGTTTATACATTCTCTAGTGTTTTTAGACATAAATACTTATTTTTATTAAGTGTGGATTTGGATTTATACTTAGACATTCTCAAAGACTACTTTTTGTCAAGGTTTAGAATTTTTTATTTATGCTGATTTGAAGTGTCAGTTTTTGCATTTATTTTATTACATTCACACCTGAGCAGAGAGGAGAACATTTTGAACATATAACATCAAAATTCAATAAAAATGTAACAACAATTAACAGGTATGTTTTATCACAGCATAAGAATCTCATTTTAACCTCTAATATGAGAATTTTGGTTAAATTTTACCACATTGATACAGGTTAATTTGTATGGGTATTATATTGTGGTTTGTGTGTGTGTCTCTGAGTGTGTTTACATGAGTGTGTGTGTCTGTTTTGAACTCTTGATGTTTTAGAGTGTAACCTCTTCCTTGCTGTTTGTTTTTTTACTGCATTGTGGCTGAATTATTGACTTTGTTTCACACATTTGCAAAAATGTGCTGTGTTATGGTCACACTACTTCAGTTGTGGGGGGGGGGGGGGGGGGGGTTGGTTGTGTCTATTTTGCACTCTTGATATTTTAGAGAGTCACCCCTACATTGCTGTGCACTTTTTCTGGATCATGGCTGATTTGTGGTTTGTATCACCAAAAGATTATTTTGTGTGTCTTGTGTGTAAAAGGTGTATTTTTGCGTATTTCCCATTCATTTCCTATGTCGGTCATTTTTGACCGCAAAGGAGACAAGTGTGACTATTTTTTTTTCGGACCCTTTAACATAACCGAATCATCTCCATGATTTTTTTGTGTGTTCACATAGCTAATGCGACAAAAGTCACCAAGTGTCATCCCATTCCGGTGAAGCAAAAATAAATAAATATTCAAAACGTAAAGGGTTTCGGTCATTTTTTAACCGAAGAGGACCAGAGGGTTAAATGGTGTAATATTTGTGAATTTGATTATGTACTTATCCATTTCCTTGCGAGTGCCATCAAGATTAATCTCTGGTGCCACGAGAGCCCACCCACACGCTGTTCTGATTGGCTGTGGTTTTTTTGATTGATTTGTTGCACCTTGTCGCGTTGCATCTGGTGTGGACAGACATGTTGCTTTTCGCTGGAATCTTATCGTGTCGCGTGTAGTTAGAACACGGTGTAAAAGTTGCTCAAATCTTTGATACTCTGTAAAATTACAAAGTAGCCAAAAAGATGCTTAAAGTCAGTAAATTACATTACATTTACAGTATTTCATACTTGTACTGCACACCAATGAGAATGAATAGTCATTTAAATTAGCCAGATATTTGTCATTATGTCATCACAAACAAATAATGCTTTATACATTGATGGTAAAACCAGAACACTGTAACAAGTAAATATGTACTGAATGCAGTCAAAGCATAAAAAGATCCCAAAGTCACACAATAGCACACTCCTGTCCTCAACAACTCTTCTCTACTGTCTGAGTCTTAAAATACAAACACTCCACACACTCTCTCACTGTGCTTGTCATGGTTGTCATGGTAATTTCCAATGCCCTGCTTCCAACACATTACAGACTTGCTAAAAATAATGATCTCTAGTCTGATTTTTTTTATTTTTATTATTATTATGTCTTTTTATCTCCGTCTCTCTCACTGTCTCTCAATGTTTCACTTTATTTAGCTTTTAGGACAGATATAGCACAAGTGTTTGTGGCTTCTATTCTTTTGTATTCTTAGAAATATTCTTAATTATATATCTGGTATCATATAAATTCCAAATAGGAATCTCATAAATAATAAAAACAAAAATAATGGTGTTATATAGCAGTGGTGGATAGACGCTGATATTTGCGGAGGCAGATTTTGCGAGGCAGAATGTGCCTAGGCTTGACAATCAGCCTTCAAGACATTTACAATAATGCTGTGTAATTGAATCCACAAACCCAGTGAGTAGCTCTCGCTTCTGGAGTTTTGCTCCATCTCATCCACTCTGACAATGTCACATCAGAGAGTGCAAAGGTGTGGACAGTGTTTCTTTTATAACCATTTGAACTGGAACATTGTGAAGAATAACATAAGACAAATGCCATTTCTTTTTAAGTCAAGCCAGTGTGCCAGCATAAAATAAGGATCATCCTCATGAAACAATGTCCTCATGACTCACAATTGATAGCCTATAATTAAAGGGGTTAACTCACCCAAAAATGCCAAATGCCCTCATGCCAAATCAGTTCATGTGAATACAGTGGTTCAATATTAATATTATAAAGCAACAAGAATATTTGGGTGCACCAAAAAAAATGAAATAACCCGCATGAAAATAATCTATATGAACATATGTTTTAATATAGGTTTTGATATAGGTTTTTAATATATGTGACATACGTATATAAAATTGGCTGTTTTCCTATATTATATGTACATATATGCACATATGTTATTATGTTATATACTGTATGCACTACATTTAGACTGTAATGACCTTTCAGCCAAATTCATCTAGAAACTGCATTAAGACAATACAGAAAACATTGCATTTTGCATTGCATTTGGTGGATGTAACGGTGAATGTGTGGAGCTGTAATGTGTATCTGGAAGTGACTTGAAATTGGAAAAAAGGCTTGATTGACAAAATAAAAAAAACGACAAAACATTTTGTTATACATTTCCTTCTTTTCCACTATCTTTCTTCATACAAGAAAGAATTGACCTTGTAAATGTTTCAGGGAAACGTGTAGACATCATACCTTTCCATCTCCTCTCACCTAATTGCCATAGTTAAATTCCAAAACATACCAATTACATGTGATACCAATTTTACGTGTTGCACATACAAAAGTTCTTGCATAATTTTTTTTACTTAGTACTTAGTTATTGCATTGATAATAGATAATATGAGCTAGGCATCATGTATGACAGTTGCCAAAGTGAGATATGAGCTACAAAATGACCAGATCCTGCCATGAGCTATAGGAGACATATCTTGTATGTATAGGGCTAATATGTGGATACAAAGAAGCAATACAGGAGACCTCTATGGCCTGTATATTCACATATATGCACCTCAATTTTGCCTATATGTGGCATATATACACATATATGCGGCATATATGCAGCATATATATTATCATATATATATGCATATATGCTGTATAAACTGCATATAGGTTTCATATATGCGCATATATCCTCATATAGGTTCTTTCCATGTGGGAATGACTTGTGTAGTGATGGCCGATTTCAAAACAAGGCTTCATGAAGCTTCAGAGTGTTATGAATCAGTGTGTTGAATCATGATTTGGATCGCGTGTCAAACCGGCAAACTGCTGAAATCATGGGACTTTGGCTCTCTGAGCCGCTGATTCGACTCACTGATTCATAACACTCCAAAGCTTCATGAAGCAGTGTTTTGAAATTGGCCATCACTATTTAAGTCGTTATTTAGGTTTTTTTGGCGCACCAACAATATTCTCGTCGCTTGATAATATTAATATCGAACCACTGTACTCACATGAACTGATTTAAATATGTTTTAGTACATTAATGGATCTTGAGAGAGGACATGTTATTGCTGGCTATGCAGGCCTCACTGAGCCTTCGGATTTCAACACAAATATCTTAATTTGTGTTCCGAAGATGAACGGAGGTCTTACGGGTGTGGAACGGCATGAGGGCGAGTAATAAATGACATTAGTTTAATTTTTGGGTGAACTAACCCTTTAAGAATTAGCCATGAAAAAATGTCACTATGTCCCTTAAAGTTTATAAAGGTTATCAGTTATCCAATGTTTGCCGATTGCCTAGGGAGATCTAAAGGGAGACTCACTCAATTCATTAATTTCCAGCAGAGATCCATAAGCAAGTTATTCTTTATTTCTGTCATTTATTACAAATAAGCTTCAAACACATGTGTTTACATAGAGCCTTGACTGATCCTGATTCTAGTTAGATTGGTGACTGGCTGAAGAAACAGGATGTACAGTATAATTGAAATATAACTTTTTTGGTTACTGAGGAGCCAGGTCATAACATCGCTATTTAATATCAGCTGCTTCAGTGAGGTAGACATTGAGACACTTCAGTCACAGAATATCAAGAGAAAAAGCACAAAAGCAAACACTACACACAAACGCACAATACTTCAATGGGCAATTAACATGGATTACCACAAAGGAACACTTTCACTTGAAAATGTTATAACCATTGCATCTTTGTAAAAGATTTTCAATACTAATAAGCGGATCATTCCATAAAGACTGGTTATAGGAAAGCCATTAGGTGGTACATATTCAGAAAAAGAGAACAGTCTTTTAAAAAGAAAACAAAATATACTTTTTACACACAAAAAAAAGAAGAAAAAAAGTGCACCATTGAGCAATACATGAAATGAAATAATCAATCCACATACACCTAAATATACAGAAAAGTATATATACCTAAAGTAGGTATTGTCATATAAAGTAACATGTAAAATGTACCAGCAGTTTCAATATCTGTGACATTTGTACGCACTTTGAAATACTTGGCCGGAACCATTTAAATGTAGAAATATCTCTCATATAAAGAGGACAACATTTCTACAAAGCTATTTAATGTTTTAATGATAGCAGCAAAACGGTTATCATCGCTTTTAACGTTTTTCTATAGCTCATAATTATGGCAACAAATATTCTTATCTTAGATAAGAGTGTGTCTGTTCTTAACTTACAAGGTTGTAATAAGCCAACTAATGCAATTTACTATCTTTAAAAAATATTATTCAGAAAGTTTGCTAGCAAAAACTCTGAAATAAAAATTATTTTATATATATATAGCCAACGCCCACTGGAGCGGATCATTTAGCATAAACACTTTTTGACTATCTACAATTCTAAATAAGTGAACAAATCATCTGGTTACTATGATATAACAGTCACGTTATGTTAAGGAACAGCCTACACAAGTCTTTCGTAAGTAAGCCTTGGAGTAGAGTGCTTCAATTATAATCCCATACAATGGAAATGTAAACTTATGACATGGCACAGGTTCATAAATTAACAGTCTGAAAATTCCAAAAGCTATTTCGGATGTAACAGTTCTAGTCATTTACTTTCATCGCCAGAAATACTGATAATGATTGAAGAAGGTGGCAAACAAAATTTCACATAAACATTTGGATGGCATCAAAACATTATGGTTACTGATTGCTTATTGTCTTTGACACTATCATTTGGACCATATTGCCAAATACTACTGTTCATGCTCAGATCATTTACTGAACATCACTAAACCTAAACTGACGCAGCACAGGTAAGATTATAGAATTAATTATGTGTAATTTAAGGTTAAAGTGAAATTGTAGTGGCTCTAAAGGCCTTTATCTAAATTGGTTCCAAGAGGCGACTTTTTCAAGTTGACCAAACTCACGTGTGCATAGTCAAACCTCTGTTTTACTCTCACATGAAACATCAATACATCAAGACAGTCATTTAAGATAGTGTGAGGAAATACATTTAGTCATTACTATATGTACAAAGCAAATTTTGCTTTTGAAGTTTCAACCATAAACTATCTAATGTCCTGGGCTCTTCAACCTTATAGGCTTCGTTATCTCTAACTACAATCTCAGTCTACAGTTAGACCAAGCTACCAAAGTCGAGACTGTTCAGGGAGCCAAAACGCAACTCCGCTGAATTTATTTTCCCTTTTGGTAGTCCCACATCTTAGCCCCTCACTCTTTGAAAAGATTTTTGAGAAGATACATCTGCTGACCTCCGTAGAAACTGGGTGTTCCAGTGTGAATCACACCTCTACCTCCTCCTCAGTTGGACTTATGTTCACCATTCTTGGCCCAGCCTCTGGTCATGGCTGATACCACAATGCTGTACATATTGAGCCAGGCCTGGCGCAGTGGTGTTGTGTAGGCTGGACCCAGGCTGGACTGAAGCATATAGAGCAGGGACTCTCCGACCACCTAGTGAATACATTAAAGAATCCAGTCAATCAACCAATGGCCTGAAAAATCACAAGGACTTTTCTGAAGATGACTGTCAATCTCATTGTCATCTTTGACGTTTGCGTGTTACGGTTGCAATTTGCATTCATCATAGATCACTAGTAAGTGATGACAAGACCTTGCAGTGTGTACTCACAGCAAAGGACTGGGTCTTCACCCCAACTGCCTGGTGCTTCCTGCCCAGGTTCAACAAGAAGTCCTCCAATGTATGTAGGTCATCAAGATGGCTCACCGCTGCATCGATCACGAACATGACCTGGGCAGATATACAACCACTCTTTAAACATTTCTGTAAACTCAGGTGTTGGGCCAAAATGAATATAAAAATATAAATTATAGACCTAGCCCCGCCCCTTTTCAGCACTACACTCGTTGTTCTATCTTCCGGTTTGTTTTTCCACAGCATGAAGGTAAAATCTTACGGATTTATAAATGCTTCCCGGTCTACTGACATTTGTTGTGACATCCGCTTCAAACGTTAAATTGCTTGTGATAACTTTTGTTATCTCTACAATAAGTTTACCAGCTAAGTTAACAAGCATAATTCAATAGCATAAGGGTGATAGGAGTATTATTTTGCCTAAATCAGTGGTGTCCAATCCAGGAAGGACATCTTCCTGCAGAGTTTAGCTTCCGCCTGTTCCAATATACCAGCTTGGATGTCTCGAGTAACCCTTTAGATTATGGCCATTTCTTAATATGCACTCTTGTGCCCTTGTGTTCTCGTACTACATCATCATCAATCGTCGAAGTTCAATAACCAATACTCAAGAACGCAAGTACAGAGGACGCATTAAAGTAGCCAGATGTGTTCTTGATATCGAGGATGCATCAAATGCATACTTGAGAGAAACAAACCGTTCAAAATCACTGAAGACACTGTATATAGGCGGTCGTTGTTCATAAGCCTGTAAGCGTTATACTTCTTGTTCTCACTTAAAGTCCCAGTGAACCGGAAGTTGCAACTGATTTTATTTCAGTGCTGTGACGTATTTCCAAGTGAAATGGAATATTGAATAGAGGGCAGGGTTTTACTTCAGCGCTCCTCCTCTCCATCTCGCTCTCATAGCAGACTAACGGTTAGAGGCGAGTGGTTAAGGATATTCAAACCCAAGCCGTCAAACTGCCGTCGCAGTTTGTTCACCCTAAGACCTGTAATGTGTGCTAACAAAGTAAATCAGATCGATTTTGATTTCATGAGGACTCTAAGAGATTCCTGCAGCAAGCTCGCAAAAATGTGATGGCTCGTGAAAGTAAACATTTGTCTGTTTGTTTTGCTTAATTTGAATAAAGTGATAACCTGAAGAAAACCTGCAGTATTTTTATAGGTAGATTAAAAGGGATCTTAACATTGACAAAGCACAGGTAACACAGGCTATTAATTTTCATACCTGCTGTAAAATAAAAAGATATAATTTTAAATGAAAATAATGTCTATAACAATATCAAAGAGATGTTTTAATAGGTTGTGACATGTGTTTGTGATGTTATGTTGTATTAATGTGTATTAGCCACTACTTATAATACGCTGGAACTGTCAGTTGAGCAACAAGATCGCAGCACATTTTAATTCTCACAAAAATGCGTTCTGTGTCCTCGCGTCCTTCTGAGTTCTTTCAAGGTCGCCTGGCAAGACTGGTCTCCACAAGAACGAAAGTGCAAACTTGGAACTGAGAAATGAAGGAAGGAGGGAAGAGGCCCTCCAGTTGCAGGATCAGGCACCCTAAATGATCAATGTGGCTCTATGGTGCAATAAACAACAAACAAACATATCAATGATCTTTCAACAGATGATCGGAGGAATTTGTTACGGCCAAATTTGCTAAAGAGTGGTGCCATCAATTTATTATAGGGACAATGGGTCTCATTCACTAGGCACGCGTACGCACAAATTTGTACGAACGATTTTAAGAACAAATCACAATTCACCAAAGATTTCATAATAATTTTATTTTCTACATTTACGGGAAAATATAGGAACAACTGAAACCACACGAGAGCGCGTCTGCAAACAACGGCAAGTTTGATGATAGTGACGAAAGGCTGTAAGGAAAGCGTGTGGAAAGCCCTTATATGGAGATGTTTGAGTGTGTTTTATGCAAATGACTATGGTCATGGTTCATGGCTTACTTTTGTAAGTGACGCATGACCCATACTTGGAATCTGTCCTCTGCATTTAACCCACCCAACTTAGTGCATGCACATTAGGAGCAGTGAGTAGTGAAAACAGACACACACACACCCGGAGCAGTGGGCAGCCAGTTTGTGTTGAGAATCGAACCTTCTTGGTCTGACTCTCAAACCATTAGGTCACGACTTCCCCTGAATGTTACTGTAGATGGTAACCTTCATCCTATGTAAATTCTTAAAAGTGCATTTCCTACTACAGGTGTAGATTTAGGATTAATCTGTCTATCTTGACAAAACCCTTGCCCCTTGAGGATCGATCCAGCAACCTTTTAGTTACCGGTCTAGCATCTCCACTTTAGCAACGACGCCATACCTAGACCTTTTCTCAATTCTATTAGAATGCAAAGAATGGACTTGCATTCTCGTGAAGGCCGGTCTTTCCAGGCTACCTTGAAAGAGCTTGGAAGGACATGGAACGCATCTTGCTGAGAACTGAGATTCTGTTGCTCAACTGACCATCCCAGCACA